>NC_133160.1:128285135-128588165 GCF_040802235.1 Manis javanica
GCATGTTGATTAATGCATAACAAATGAGAGATATTATTTAGTATTGCTCCTTCATAGATGAGACCTAATAAGAATCATGGAGAACAACTATTCACAGCAACAAAAAAATTGCCATGGTATTTCCATTTTCCTCTTACAATCCTTGGTGTGGTCATTTAACCTCCAGTGTAGAACTAAGATTTGCCATTCTACATCAAACAGGATCTGCTACCCTCTAGAAGTAGGACTAAGATTGACCCTAATTAGGAAATATCTAGGTCTTTCCCCTAAAATGTATGAGAGATGGACATTCAGGAGTCATAATTTCTGGAAATGCATTAACCTACATTACAAAACTGATCCTTCAAAATATATCAACAATGGGAAAATTCAGAGGTACCTTATCAAGTACTGTCTTTAGATTAGTATATGTGATGGTAATAACAGTTTTCTATGTTACTAAGAATTGTCTTTAAGTACCTATTCTGCACTCAAAACCATTCAGGTACAAAACCATTCAAATACTTAGTAAGCCATGTAATTTAATGGAAAAAAGTATGATGAATCATAAGGGGGCTTGTTTTATTTGTAGGGTATCTGCCTATCCACGATAACAAAGGTATTTCTGTAACACTTGATACAGAAAATATAATACTCTAGTTATGCCATTTCTTGGGTGCTGCCCAAAGGAAATTAATGCACACTTTGAGACATACCTGAAACTAAGAGTTTGAGGCAACAATATTTCCTATGTATGGGATTTCCAAATTTATTAGGTAAATAAAAGATGTGCCTTATATATTAGAACAAATCATCAAGAATATACCTATTTTTTTTAGACCTAACCACAATAGACTACTGTGGCTATTAGAGCAATGATTCTATAAAAAAAATATTGCTCTTAACTTTATCCTAGCCAATAAAACGTGAGTATGTATGCTATAGGTAAATAATAATATTCATACATTTCTGATCACTCACACATCATGTTTGAAAGAAGACTCACAGACCAGAACAAGACAAAAATTTAGAACTATCTTCTGGACCTCGAAGTGTAATAGGAATATTGGTAATTGAAATTATGCAAGGTTTCATAGTAATACTAACAATAAGAATTTGCTTATATGTGTCATTATTGCTGAGGAAATGCTCTTTAAGATACATTTTCCAATGAAATGTAAAGAGATTCATCTCTTAGGATATCAGAAAAGAAATACACAATATATATTTGGAAATAAAGTTGGGGAAGAGTGAGAAAACAAAAAATAATAGAAGTTTTATGGTTTCAAGATGGTGTCAACATGTGAAAATGAAATATGCATAAGTATTGTGTGTGTTTCCCAAAGTATGTTTTTTCGATTTTGATTAAAGTTGTTTTTTAAAACAGTAGGCCAAAGTCAAAAGAGTATGTTTAAAAAAATCTTAACATTTTTCATAGTCAAGGAGATGAAGAAAATTGTTTTTATGAGCACTGCTGAGAATATAAACTATGAACTATTTATTACCCTTTGTTAAAAGATAAAGAACTTATTTGAAGACTACATGCCAGTTACCATAAAGACACAGTGAATAAAAAACATTCAGCTTGTGGGATTAAGATCCCTTTTATACTAATACATATTGTCTTGTTATAATTAAATAAAATTTAGGGCTATTTTATTTGCTGAAAGAAAAAAGCTCTCCTGTAATATTCTGCTCTTTTTATTTATGCCTGATTTTTATTTCCTAGAGGTTTTTTGCTACAAAATCTTTCTTATAGGTATTTTTAATGGGCCATTTTATTTACTTACTATATTTTTCATATGACTGAATTTGTTAGAAATATTCTTAATAGGAAATGAAATTTACATACCTAAATTGCCATGTACACACCAACACTATACTAATTAACTATCTGTTCTCTACCTGAATTTAATCTGTAATTCCTTGGCTTGCTAATCAAAAAGCCTTAAGACTTACTGACTTTGTTTTCTCTTTACAGACCTGTTTAAGAAAATCATTCTTATTCTAGCAGATTCTTTCCCGACAAAAACATGAAGCAATTAGAAATCCAAATTTAAATTTGAGATCAGGGATATGAGAGTTGTATAGCGAAACAGTGGCAGTTGTATTAATGCCTAATATGTGAAGAAAGAATACTGAGAATAAACAGTAAAGAAGAAAGACAGGAATGAAAACATGTTAAGATTTAATTACACATTTAAAATGCTGGGATAAAAAGCCAGGGTAAGAGATTGAAAAAGAGGGTTTACAGCCTGGTAGGAGGAATTTCCATTTCTTCACTCCTACTTCAGGTTTCAAGGAAGTTTGCCTTTCCCTTTTACAAGATGATTATTTCATACCTTAATTGCTCTCCGTAAATTTCCCACATGCCATGAGTTTAGCAGATTTGATTGCCTCATACCAAGAAAAATCATCAGGCAAGAATGTCATCGTCTTTCAGCCACAAATCCACACAATAATCTGCATCTACCTCCATATTTTGCTTTCCTCCTGTTAAAACTGACAAAGGGAATCTTTTCTTGAGGAAATTAAATTCTTGAAAAATTGTTTTAAAATCTGTCCCTCACCAGCTTTTAAAGGAACATAGCTCATTTATTCAGTCAAAGTATATTTACTGAGCACACAGCCTTTGCTATACACCATGCTAAGTACTGGAAATACAATCATGACCCCAGAGAGACATAATCCCTCGACTCATGGAGCTTCCAGCAGACCCAGAAATTAGTAAAACAATCACAAATAAACACAAATTTATACATGTGTTAAGTGTTGTAATCTAACCAAATAATGCAATGAGAGGTCTTCAGAGAAAGCAGGGAAGAAATCCCTGAGGAAGTAGTATTTTAGCTGACATATGGAGGATCTACACATATTAACTGGACCAAGAGAAAAGAGAAGTAAGTTTTACAAAGGTAAAAAAATGGAAAAAGTAGCCTAAGGTCTGAAAAATGGCCAGTGTTACTAGAGCAACACAAGTACTGGGAAATTCAGAAGAAATTGTGCTGAGGAAGTGGGAGACCAGAGGATGCAGAATCTTGTAGGACATGCTTAGGATATTTGTTTATAACCTAAGGTTAATAGGAAGTTATTGGAGGGTTTTAAACAGGGAGGTGGCAAATTCACTCCATCAGCAATGTGACACCATATTCCAGGAGGAAGGAGTAGCAGATGTGGACAGACCACTAAAAAAATAGCTTTTGCAGTATTCTAGGCTAGACATTGTTAGAATTTGACACAGGTTTGGGAAAAATACTAAGAATTTTGGCCCATTCATTTCATCAGTCTCAGTTTATAAACTGTTCTCATCTGACCCCCTCTATTGTCTCCATTTATTTACTGCAGTACACAGTCACACTGCTCAAAGGAACTGATTAATATGCAGTATCCACATACTATTGAATATCCACTCCTATTGAATATGGGAACTGCAGGAGTTTGCACTCACACTGAAACAGATCTGGTTAGAATCATCGATACTTCCATACTGCAAACTTTACTGAATCATTTTCTGTTACCCTATTTCACATCTAAACTACATATGACTAACTTGACAAATAATTTATTCAAAAAATGCATAGTTCATTCAACAAATACATATTGAGCTTCTACTATGTTTCATTCATGTGGCATGTATGTTTTATTAGGTATATAAAAAAGACACATCTAGTGGTTGAAATAAACACTAACAAAAGAGTCATACAAATAAGTGAAAAATTTCAACTTATATTAACTTTATGAATATTCCTGGGAATTTTAGTCAAAAGTCAACATCTTCTCTTGACCACCATTACATCATGTTATCCTCCATCTCAAGCTCTCTTAATTATCTATCATCCATCCATCAAACTATTCATTTATCTGATTCCAAATCACAAAGGATTCAAAGGTAATGGTAGAAAATTAGACACAGTGAGTATACAAGTAATTGAAAGAGAAGAGACTGAATGGCAAGGTTTACAAAAATAAACAAGTTTCAAAGAACAGAGGAAATTCAATGTACCATAGAGAAGAAGGCAGGAGGAAGGCAAAGATAGAAGATGTAAGAAAAGGCAGCTTACTGTTGATAGAATAAAGACACAGGAGAGATAAGAAACCACTACAGAGGTGAATCAATGGCTCATTTTAGAAAGAAAAAGACTTGGTATTGTAGAACAAAGCAAAGACATGAAAAGTACTAGATTTTTATTTTATAACTATAGTAAGACAGTGTGGTATGAACATTAATGAATAACATTAGGGCAATGTGGTGCAGTGAAGCTATAATTTAAGTTAATAACATTAGAGCAAATTATTATTTTGAAGTGGGCAAGCCCAAAACCATAACAGATTTTTTTTTTAACAATCAGATTTTAATACATTTCCTTGTTCAATAGATGAAGCTGGTCATAAAAGTGTCTCATTTTGAATTCTTTCTCTACAGCAAGGTTGTGAACAGCTGAATTCAAAATATTTAAAACAAAGCCCACATCACTGCAATTTTAACAAAGATTGCACTGACATTGATTCAATTTTTTCAAAAATTTTCTCAATTATTATCTTAGATTTCTTTATCAATTCCATGTTGTTCTGTTTTTTAATTTATTGATTGGTTGGTGGATTGGTGGATTGGTTGGCTAAGTGACAATAAATTCTGCTTTTAACATTGTTTCCTTCATTTGTTTTATATGCACCTATGGCCTGTGCATGCATACAAACACACACATACACATTCATACCCACACGCTGAATTATTTTCTTATTTCTGAGATTAAGTGTTTAATCAATTTCTTTCTTCTTTATCTTTTAAAGTATAAGACATTTAAAACTAGGTATTTATACAGATTTTGTTAAAGCAAATTTATTCTGACATGTTATATAATTTCTCTAAAAAAATATTGTCTCTATAATTTTATTTCTTCTGTGCCACAATAGTAGTTTAAGGGAGCTGTCTTTCATCTCCAGAGGGTTAAAATACTTCTATTTTTTTTTTTTTTGCTTAATCATACTAAAAACTTCCCTGAATACTGTTTGTTCTTTTTGAAGTCTATATTCAGCCTTCTTTATGAATATACTTTGAAAATATTCTAAGGGAGCTTAAAACAATTATCCTCTTTATGGTAAAAGGTATAGAAATTTTTGTAAATATGTTCATCAGATATGCCTATCAAAAACAAATGGTAATGTATTAGCAAAGTTATAATTATTTGTACAACTTTGTTATATAATATTAATGTATCTCTTGTATTTTTTGCTTCTATACATTCATGACTCATAGGTTCATGACTATTATATTATTTTTATGATACTATATATTCTTAATTTAAAGGTATTTCTTACACAAGTAGCATGAATTTGAATTTTGTTTAACTCAAGCTGATAATGACCTTTTAGTTCACTGTTAAACACATAATTAGCCTAATATATATTTACTATTATTTTGCTTATTATAAATTTTATCATGTATTTCTATTGTTTTTTATTCATTGCTTATTTCTTTTACTCCTCTCATCATATGAATCATATTTAATTTTATTTTCCTTTTGAGTATTAAATTCCATTGTTATAAAACTATTTGACTATTAATTACATAGGAAATCTAAATATTTTTAAATTATCAAAGTTAAGGGAAAAATCAGTGATTACATGACAAAGATTTTAATTATTAATTTTTTACTGTACTCTTCAACTAATACAGATCTGTGATTAAAATTTTTCTGAAAGGATATGTATGAATATATCTTTCTATTTAACAAACCTTCCGATTTGGGTGAAATGCATCTTCTTATACATTCTACACATCTTGCCTGTTAACATTAAATATTAGGTGAATAAAATTAGGGTGATTTTTATTTCTGTTGATTCTGGCTTGGTGATATTTTGTTCTGGTTTCTTCCTTGGGAACATTTATGAATTCAGTAAGCTATCACGTGTCTTTGTCTTCCTTACTTTTCACTATCTTTTTCACTTTCATTCATGTACATCTAGGAGACTTTTTTTCAAACTTGTCTTCTCAAGCAATAATTTGACTTCCTGAAATACCAACTATGCTCCTTTTAATATTCAATTATTGTTTGTTGGATTTCCTTTAAACATTTTTTATTTCTGTAAGATTTACATATATATATATACACACACACACACACACAATTATATTTCATTTCTATATGTTCCATATATACATATGACCCTTATCTATTATATGATTATCACTTCCTTTTCTAGTTTTACATAGGCTTGTTTTTGTTGAATTTTACTTACAACAAGAAGTAACTATTTATTCTTTTAGTGAACAATTCTTAGAGGTAAGATTTTTAATTTATTTCTTAAAAATACTTGGTTTATTTTATGTTCTGGAATTTTCTCTTCTTGCTTCTCCATTTCCTTTCCTTTTCTTTCTTTTCATTTTCTCATCCCTAAACATGGAGAAAGCTACTCAGATTTGGTCTTTCCTCTCTGAAACTGTGTTTCATGTAATGTCTGATACTTTACTTGTAGCATTGCATATTAACCTCTCAGCTCCAGACCTGGAGGGGCACAATTTGTTTCCTGTGGATATTTAGGAATGTCTGCTGGTCTGCTGTGGGAGACTTCTAGTCTCAACAAACAAATTTTATAAACAGACCTAAATCAGCCAGATGTAACACCTGAAAGACATTATCTCCCCACTCTAAAATGGACACAAATATCCTTCCCTCCCTGTCTCATCCCCACCCACTACCAGGTAACAGATTTCCTAAGATGGCCACACATCTGAAATGCACGTGTTATCATCCTCACCCTACCTACATGTGCTGCTCTCCTTACACAGACATTCACAGAAAATAACTAAGAGGAAAGGTTGGAAAATGCTTGGGGAAGATGGTTTAGTCAAAATCTTTCTGTTTCTAAAATTCTGAAAATATTTTTTCTTTTGTTAATAGTTGTAATTCTGTATTACTTGAGATAACACAAAGGATCATATTATGAAATCAGACTCATAGAAACCAAGATCTCACCTGGTATCAATTTTTACATAGTTTCAAGAATATAAGTAAGATAAGGTACAAAAAAAGCATAAAGAGTTCCAGGACCTCCAACACAGTGACCCCTTCCTTCAAGCAACCTGAGCACATCAGCATGGCATGGCCCAGTTTAACAGGTGAGGTTTCTAAAAAACTTATGTAGCCACCTCACTTACACAGAAGGTGACATTTAGGTTGTGAAGCATCTCCATTTCACAATCAAATAATTTTATATGTTATGTGGCATTTCCAAGGAGCCATGCCCCATTAATTCACAGATTCCAAGTATGTTTACCCTAGTAATCCTACACAGCTAGATAGATCTCCTTAAGAGCATTCCATAGAGAGGTGACACTCTGCCAGCCCAAAATATTCAGTTTATTTGTCAGTCCATTGCTAGTTTCTTTATAAGGAGATCAGACCCAGGTACTTGTGTCCTTCCCACCACCACACCACCATGATGTGTCCTGCCTCCTGGCCATGCCCACCTGCCAAGTGAGTGAATGAATTACAGACATGTTTTTTAACTATTCACTTCTCAGTTTTAAGGGACTTTATATATTGCCAATAGAGTGATTTTTGAAAATCATAGTTCTGATTTTTTTTTTGGCACTTGTTTGTTTTTCCATCATCTAAAGATAAAATAGAAACTCCAGATGTAACATCCATGGCCCACTACAATCTCTTGCTAACCATTCTGAATAGCTTCAACATCTGCTTCTCTCAAGCACACTCTGATTTTGCCATTCTTAACTTCCTCCAAACCCATCATGTTCTCCCAGGTATACCTTCCTGAAATTAGATGTGATTTCTTCCTGAAATTTAGTGGCCCTCAGTAAAGACTGGCTAACTTGACCTTGGCTGCTTATAATAAGGCAAGAATTAGATACACATTGAGTCACCCAGAGAAATAAAACTATCTCTTAAATATTTGTAAGAAACAAGGACACACTCTTCAAAAGCCTGAAATATTATCAAATTTACTTTGTTAGTAACTGGAAGAAAAGTGAATTAAGCTGATCACTTTAAATGAAAATGAATTCAGACCAAACCTAATTATAGTGTGACACAACACAGACCCTCTACACAATGAAAACATTTGTCCTACTGTTGAAGACCTTGTAAACTTAGCCAGTACCCTGGTAATGCCTGATTTCCCTTGGGCTCTTTACAAATACACCAGAATTTGTCAATGCATACAGTGAGGTCAGGTAATGAATTTTCAAGGTTATTTTGCAAACAGAATCAATGTCTCTGCATAATGGGTTGCTTCCACTGACTTCATTAACTTTCTCACCATCCTGTAAACCAACTAATTTTTCTGACTACACTCATTAAAATCAACATTCATAAACCTGTATTAGATGTCCAAAACACTCTAATAATTTTGCCTTGCTAAACCATATAATAACTTAAGCAAAAAATACAGTGATCTGTCATATTCCCCCTTTTTATCCTCAAGGATGAAGAGTTGTAAATAAATTTGTTTTGGGTCTATATAATGAATCCAGGACCCAAGTACCCAACAGAGAGTTTTGCTACTATAGTATCCGGGTCTAAAATTTTTCATAAACATTTACAAAACACTTTCTCATGGGCTGTTCTTACCATGGTTGCTGCTATGTTAAAAGAAAAAAAAAAGGAAGAGCCACTACAATGTGTGTCACATGTGTAAGTCCATCAGAACACCATTGGGAAGAGAAATGTTGCTTTTTGATATCTAGTCTTTCCAGGCAAGTTATTGCCACACACATCCCCTTAGCAGACACGGTCTCTCACTTTACCTATTCCATTCTTCTTTCCCCATGGTTTCTCATATTCCTGTTAACTAGTTGTCTGTAAACCAGATTCTTATGAAAAATGTAAAACTGTAGGACAGATTTGGAATCATTTTTGTAGGAAGTCAAATAGCCAGACATTTTGTACAATATAACAAGATGAATATAAATTGGTGTTGTTCTAAGCAGTAAGAATCCAGAGTCCCTGATCTTCCGCATACCCATCTGAGGGAAATATACACAAAAACTTACTTTACTTAAGAGACCCTGTCCTATGCAGAAAGCTCTGGATTCAGGATGGCATCCACACTGCAAATGCCTGGATTTTCCCCTCCAGTGAAGTATCTAGGGATGGACATTTTGAGTCTGTTACAGCAATGTAACACTTGCCCAGAGGACTTGTTATTAGTATGAAGTAAGTAAGACTGAGTTATATGATTTCAGGGCCGAAAGAATGTAGTTTCCCCTCTCATTCATTCCACACCCTCAACCCCATCACTAATTCTCTCCAACCAGTTGCTTGGTATCTAAAATTTTACCATTAAATCTTCATCCCTTTAGGATTCTGGTTTCTATTAAAACAAATCTCCTTTTGGGGGGTAATATGAGGGGGACCAAATAGTTTATCATCTAAACTGTGTAAAGAGTAAATCTGTGTGAGATGAGTATGAGAGAGACACTATTAATAAATACATCAGAGCAACAGAGCAAAAGGAGAGCCCAGCATGTGTAGGAGCCCAGGACGTGCAGCACCCTTATTAACACCTCCTCAGTATCTTACATCTCCTCAGTATCTTAGACTCTTAGGTAAGAGAAATGACCAAAGGACAAAGAGTAATTAATCTGGGTTGCAAAAGGCAAATATGAAAGTCACCATTTTGTCCAAAATCAGCCTAGATTCTTTGGCTAAATAGTAATCCAGTAACAGGGATTAACAGGTATATAATGATTCTAATAACTTTCCACTTAATTTGAATTTCAGCTACTGAAGTCAAAGATCCTCCTTATCTTTTGAAGCCAATATTAAGGGGTAGAAAACTCTCAGCCACTGCCTCCTCAATATTTTGGCCATACTCATTTTTGTTGTTATGATTTCCCTTAGCCCATAAAAAGGCAAAGCTTGTTTTCCTTTTTATTTTTTTAACAAAGCTTCCAATTACTGGTAAGTATGCCTACATTACAGACATAAAATCTAAGATTTTTCAAATTGTCTCTTGCAGTATATATTATGTTATTCAATATATTTTATAGAAAGTAAATAGCATTTAAAATAAATGTTATCTATAATAAAGTATTTCTGTTAAGTTGCTAACTTATCCATCCCTTGAGTTCTATTTATTTTTCTATATTTACTCCATTTATTTCCTTTATCCACAAAGTTTAGCATTTATTTCCTCTTTTTACCATTTTGAAGACACCAACAGTCTCACCAGAAATAAGCCAGTGCCATGCTTGCCCGTGGTACTGGGAGAGGGATGCAGAAAATGGGAGGCTCCTGACCCACTGGCGCATGGGCACTGTGTCTATTTCAGGGCAGAATCCTGAGGCTGTGGAAAGCCATGGAAAATAAATAGCTTAGTGAAACCAATTCTATGGTTTTCTGGGGGCTCTGATCAAGACACATAAACCTTAAGACATAATTCTATCTCAGCAGTCATACATAAAGTACTAGGTTAGGAAGGAAGGAAGGAAGGGAGATTGAGGATGAATAAGATTAACATGAATACCAGGTAAACTAAAACAAGTCCACAGGTTTTTGGAGCACAGTAATGGGGAGGCATGATTCATTCTGAGTTCAAGTACTTGGGAAGATTTCTCATACCAAGAGACATGTGACTTTTGCCATGAAGCATTAAATTCTGGCCAGTGAGGAGTGTGAGGTACAGCCTCACAGATACGTGATCTGTGCAATGACACAGGGCCACACTTCAAAAGCATCCCACATTAGGATTGATGCTTTGTATTACCGTCTTGAAATACTTAATAATTTTCTAATAATGGAGCTTATAATTTAATTCTGCACTGGGGTCCACAAATCATTTATCTGGTCCTGAGTGTTATAAGAGCAACCCACTCTGATATAACGATATTAGCCACCAGCCCCCAAAACTAATCAGTACTGCCGCAAGATAGGGGTTGTGGTAGGGATACTGTTAGTGGGAAACCAGTTTGCAGAGAGGTTCTGCCAGACCACAAGGGTCTGGGTTTTAATGCTAGAGGCCAGAATTTATTCAAGCACCAATCACATGTCTTTGTAGATTTTTGAAGATAAATTTCATAACTAGAATACTATTGTGACGTAAAGGATGGACTGAAAGAATGGAAGAAAATGAAAGGCAAAGAGTCAGAAACAATGTTACTAAAATGCCCTCAGTGAAAAGTAAGGGCTTAATGGTACATACTAACAGCGAAGGTAGAGAGTCTTAGACACAGTTCATTCACAGAGAGGGATAGCCATCTTCCTCATCCTGGCACTGCACCTGCCTCCACTGCATTTCTTCAAAACCAATAGAAAATATTACTATTGCCAAGTTACTGTGTGATCTCACCTTTTTTCCTATTTTACCCTGTACACATTCCATAAAAATAAAAATCATCCAGAATTAAATTTTGAGTAAGATATCCTTCCCTAACACTTCAGGAAATTTTCATAAAGCATAGTGTACTTTAAACCTCTTTGTGAGTTACTTTAATCACGGTGGAAATGAGAGTCAAGAGGCTAGTACTTAATAACCATCACACTTTCTTCATCAGTACCTACTTCACTTTCATTTGGGGACATGCACATGTGTCCTCCAAATATTGCTTTTCTCCCATTCCCTCTAGTTCTTTTTTGGGAAATTTTAGTACACATTTTGGATCTTTTCAATCTATCCTGTCTTCTAGTCTCTTATATTCCCCTCCCCACCAGATGTGATTCTGAACAGTGTCTTCAGATTTATCTTTCAGTTTGCTAATTCTTTTTCATTCCATCAAATTTGCTCTTTAATCTATTGATAAAACATTTAATTTCATAAGCTTTATCAGTTCTAGAATTTTCACCTTTTTTCCAAATCTGACTGATGTTTTTTTATAGTGTCTTATTTTATGATTCTGATTATTTCTTTTGTGTTGTCAATTAAAAAATATATTCAATTTACATAAACTAAAAAACAAAACAAAAGCAGCTCACGCATTCCTCCCAAACCCCACCCACTGCCTCTCTCTTGCAACATGCAGCAACCAATCTGTTTCTGGTATCTAAGTGGGCTTTTTTTTTGTATTCCACATACAAGAAATACAGTAGTTGTCTTTCTCTCTGACTTATTTCCTTCGCTTAATGTCCTCAAGGTTCATCCATGTTTCACAAGTGGAATTGATTTCATTCTTTTTTACAGCTAAATAATATTGGGGTGTGTGTGTGTGTGCATGTAATCACAATTTCTTGTCTATTTATCCATTGATGGGTATTTAGGTTATTTCCACATGTGGGCTCTTGTAAATTATACTGCCTGTACATGAGGTTGCATTTATCATTTCAAATTAGTCTTTTCATTTTCTTCAGATAAATACTCAAAAGTAGAATTGCTGGATCATATGGTAATTCTGCTTTTAATTTTTTGAGGAGCCTCCATACTGTTTTCTATAGCAGTGCACCAATTAACATTCCTACCAATAATTCACAAGGATTCTCTTTTCTCTACATCTTCTCCAACACTTGTTATTTCTTGTCTTCTTTATAATAGCCATTCAAGTGTGAGGTGATATCTCACTGTGATCTTGATTTTTATTTCCCTGATGATTAACAATGATGAGCATCTTTTCATGTGTCTGTTGGCTACCCATATGTCTTCTTTGGGAAAAATGGCTATTCAGATATGCTCATTTTTTAACTGGATTGCTTTTTTTTTGTTATTGAGTTATATGAGCTCTTTATGTTTTGGATATTGGCCCCTTATCAGATACATGATTTGTAATTATTTTCTGCCACTCTTTATATTGCCTTTTCATTTTGCTGATAGTTTCCTTTGTTGAGCAGAAGCTTTTTAGTTTGATGTAGTCCCATAAAAAACTTTTATTAGGGACACATGTTAAAACCACCATGTACATTTGCCTCTAAATAGTGTTTGCACTGTACACCCATCTTTCTCAGGTTTTGTAGTTGAGATATCCTTCCAGCTTCTTTTTCATTCAATGGTATTTCAATGCTCAAAATATAACTAGATCCCAAATACTTCTTTAAAATACTAACCTTGATTTTGAAAAAATATAATTATAAGTAACCAATTTAGCAATGAAATACCCTGAATATGTACTAAAAGTCCAGAATCAATAACCAAGGCCTGAAAATAAATCCTTACCTAACAGTGACTTGTACAGCATTGGTTTTGCTCAGCATATTGACTATGCTGTGCAAAGTGTGTTCCTGCTTCATTCTACATCATCTACACTCAGAAAAATGCACAGATTGAGATTGCCACCATCAGCCTTAAAGAGAATAGATTTGGCCTTGAATGTAAACTCTGGCTTACCTTGCCTCATCAAAAAGATTGGAGCTTTTGCTCAAATAGCAGCCTTCTTGTCTATTTAAAATACAGCATCTGGAATCTGAGCTTGAGGTTAACCAAATACCATCTGTTAAAAAACTGTCAACACAAAAGTGTTAAAATCTCTATTTCATTAGCAAAATTTTCTAGAAATTAACAGTCTCCTGGTGGTTGTTACTATGTGTAATAGTAACTTGAATTTGGTTCATTAGCATTCCTTAGAAAATTCATCAGAAAAACACAACACAGCCAATCTTCTAACCTCTTGCCCTCTCCCACCACACACATACCCATAAACCTTTCTTTCCTTCTCTCCTCACTCTGCTCCAGCCACACTGGGCTCCCTGCCTGTTTTCAAGTACTCAGGCACAATGCCACTGATGACCCTTTGTCCTTACTGTTCTCTGTGTTTGGGACCTTCTTCTACCACATGCACATGGCTTGCTCCCAAGCTTCCTCAAATCTTTGCTCAAATGGCACCTTTTCATTGATGAGTTCTCTCACCATTCTGTTTAAAAAGTTATTCCAATTCCTGCTTTATCTTTCTCCACAGAATTTGTCAACATCTATTATCCTATGTAGATGTCTTGCCAACAGGTTTCAGCTCTGGACAAGTTCACTATGGATTCTATGAAATCGAAAAAATGACAATGGAATGTTCTCATGGTGAAAGGGTTTATACCCAACTTTATTCCCACGGTGGCAGGTCAGTCACTAGAATCCCATCTCCTCAGAGTGAGTCTGCATGCAGCAAGCCAGTCTCTGCCACTGGGCCTCTCTGCCCCTGCAGCAGTCTTAGTCTCTGTCCTCATGAAGCAGCCCAGAGCACTGGGCAGGGCTCTTTGTATGGAGTCAGTAACAACGAATTGTTCACTCTTTTTGGAGTGCAGGTAGTTAAAATAAACAAGGGCTTTTGGGGCTAATATTGCACCTCTTTAATAACAGAACTTGATGAATTATTATGCTAAATTCGTAATTGCTGTTTAATTGCTTTTATTACCGCATTTTCCTCACTGGCTAAGAGGGACATGAACAGGGGAACTCTAGGTGATAGAAGATGTTATCCTGTCACATGTGGTTTAATTGCTTAATTACAGACCTTAAGTCCAAAGGTCAGAACATAAAAATAATGTGTCATCAAATAAGAATCTATGGCCCTAGTTCTCTGTATGCAACACCTCTCTGGATATCTATAAAATTATATATAAATATAGATTCATTTAGTTTTCTTTTTCTGCTTTGCATTTCTATCCTGACAAGGTATAAATCATATGCTTTACATCAGTTTACAAAAAGGCACATATTCCAAGGAAATGAAAAAGTAGCAATACGTTAAAAGACTATTAGGTGACTCTTTTGAATCACTAGGTTCACATACATTTTTGATTATTTAACAATTATTTTAATTGTTTTGATTATTTAACATAAAATAAGCTTTTTTTTTTTACTACAACAAAGGCTAGTTCATGGAACAAGTAACTCCGTTTCTGCAATATCTAATTATTGTTTCCATATATTCACTAAGTAGTGATTCCAAGAAACAGACCATCAGATGATTTATTGTCTTTCCTACACTAACTTTTTAAAAATTTTCTGTAATTTTTGAGGTTCATATTAAGTCAACTTTCTCCATACATACTGCCATGTATTTTAAAAGAAAAGCACAGGTAGATGAAGAGTATGAAATTTTCTTGGTAACTTCTTGGGTGTTTCTTGGTAGTTGCCTCTTTGTGCATAAATCTGGACATGAGTGTATTGTTGTCAGTTTTACCTTTTACTTTCAAGAGAAGAATAGGATTTGAAATTAAACACAATTCTATAAACAAGGTTCCATGGGGAAAATGTTTTCAGACAGGTCTGTTAGCTTTAGAGTTATTGACAAATTTTTGCTTGTGAGACTGGGATTTAAACTTATACCACTAAAGCAAAGATACTGGTTCTTGGCAATTCACAATTTTATTAAAATAATCATAAGATATAGGGGATCTGGATAAGAGGGAAATAACAAATAAATTATACAGCATTATGGTGTTCAATTAGTCTACTTGAATTTTCTTTCCCCATGTTTTCCACTGGTGTTAAACTTTCGAGAGAATAATAAGGTACTAAATATCATGAGTAAGAGACCATTAACAACCCTAAATACAGAAACAACATCAGAGACCATTTCACTCTTTTCTCTCATTAGTAAACTCTCCTGTTGAAATTAAGACCATTTTTGTTTATAAAGATTGTTGACCTTTATGAATGTCTCTATAGTTCATATCCATTGTAAGAGAATTACAGACCACAGAAACAAAATACAAGAACACTTCTACATGGTTTTTATTCTGCAGAAGAATTTTTACCTATCTTGTAATTTTGGACACTGACAAAAAAACTAAATGTTAAATTATTAAGAAATGCTCCTTGAAACTTTCAGCATCTCAGCATCTTTGTTTATTACAAGTTTTAATTGCAATTCAAGAAGCATTACAGGATTGATGGAAAGGGTCAAATAGCTGAATGGTACAGTAAAATGTCACTGAGTTTATTTCATTTGGGGATTTTAAGGTAATCAATCTTACCCAGTTAATATAACAGAAGAGTTGAACTGGTTTGGTGAATTTGGGGCATTATGGTAGACGAGTAATAGCAGATGCTAAAATTTGGGAATCAAAAGGCTAATTGGTTTGGAAAATCACAATTATTTAATTTACTACTAAAGTAATTATGCCTAGTACAACCCTTTGTTAGAAATGATTCTCTTTTCTCTTGTTTTCATTCTATGCAGTTCTGGTGTTACCCCATACTCAAATATGCCTGAAATAATCATAATGCAAAATGTGGGTCTGTAACACTGTCAGAAACCCCTATGAGAGCAACACAGAAAATAACAGTTAATAATTTTTGTCCTGATAGGAGGAATGGTAGGAAAAATAAGTTTTATACTATATGTGTAGTCATCATATGCCAACAGATTATACCAATCTCTACTTCTGCTTATTGCTCTCACCTCTCACTTAGTAACTTCTTAATTTATTGATGGCCCTGACACTTGCTTTACTATTTCCCCCTCTTCTATTACTCGTATTAGCCTTCCTATTGACTTCAACATCAATACAGTTATATCCCTGATTTCTCAATTTCTGGACATCCTTACCAACATCTCAGGAACTCCCTTCCTTTGGTAAACTTGCACTTGCGATCACCAATAACTGTACCATTTGTGATACCTCAGATCCAAGTACTCAATATCTCATTCTCTAATCATTTCCTCCCTATTCATTCACTGTATCAATTCGACCACAAAATAAATAAACAAACAAACAAATAAATAAATAAATAAGTTGCCTTTACAGACTCTCCTGCCCATTGCTTCTGCCATATTTTTTCACCAAGCAAAAAGAATTTTAAATGTCAGGATTTGAAAGAGTAATATAAAGATCAAGCTAATGGACTCACTTGTAAGTTATAAATTTGAGGAAATAACAAGATAAATGACAACAGAAGAGTAAAGAAAGGAGAATGTCTCCAATACATCCTTCTTTTTACATTCTGGGAAATAGCAATCCCTAACCTCTACTCCTGCATCTCAATGACATCAAAGAAAGTCTGATCAAAAACACTCATTAATAAAAGAAGGAAATTACTTTCAAACATAATCGTGGAAGATGTGAAGGAAAAACACAGGGCAGATATGATTATTTAAATGAAAAAGAAATTAAATGAGCAGTTAATAAATATGAACACATAATAAAATATGTGATTGCTTACCTAAATTTCAGTTTCATACTAAGATATGTGGGCAATTTAGTTATTGGCATTATTCTACCTACAATCTGTCCTGACTAGCAAAAGCATAATTTTTACAATAATGTCCACTTGTACACACTTTTTAAATTATCACCAAAAATGTAACATATATACAAGAATCACAATCCTTTGAATCTCTGTCAAACAAAATTAATAACTCTTTTGTTCAGTCCACATTGTTGAATAGTTTGAAACTAGTCTCATTATTTGGGGAGGAACAGCTGTTAATTGTGCTAATGGGAGGCAAGAAGTCATGAATCATAAAATAAGTCATTGGCCCTCCTAAGTGATAATTTCTAGGGATATAAATCTAGGCTCATTACAAATATTTTAGACAGATTGAGGCACACTGATGAGCGTTTAGTGGTACTGACTCACAGAATACCATGTCTAGGAAACTTAGTATTCAAGTTATAAAACTGTACCATGAGACAAGCACTAACTCTAATGAAGTTCTCTTTGAATAGTCTTATATTTCAGAATTGACTGCCTTGGTTGTGGGATTCATTACCATAGTGATTGGGACACATTAATGATACCTAACATTAATGACAGGACAAAGAATATTATTATTACTCTGCAAAAAATTTTAATTGATTGTTGAAGAGAAATTGGAGCATGAGAGAGCTAATGTCAAGCTAAAGGGAATTTATACATCACCTTTTTAGTAGAATCAGTTGATCTTTAGCTTTAAAGCCTTGCCTTTTATGCAAATTAAAAATATACATCTGGAATATCAAGAGTTACTAAGAAAGCAAATGAAGGCAAAGCTAATGATTTTCCTAGCCTCTATAAAAGTGAACTTAGACTAAGCCATGCCTAGAGAGGTTTCTCTCTTACCCCTGAAATGTAGATTACTTAACACAGTCTTCTGCATCTTAGAAAGCTAAGGGATGGTCAATAGTTCAGTGAGAAACTCCAAGTCATTACCTTGAAGGTAAATTCATGTTGAGCTATGATCTCAAAGGCATATTCACGTTGAGGTGGACCACTTCCCTAGGGCTCTCCGACCTATAAATAAATGTTATTCAATTGAATTTAAGCAGGTCCAGCACTGAATTTGTGGGAAATGGCACAAACATTAGAAACACAAATTTTGCGTTCTAAGAATCCATGCTCCCAAAAATAAGAGGTTAAATATAAAATAGATATTTCAACAGAAAAAACTTTACTATCTCTTTTGAACAAATAAAACAATATGCTTTCTAAAAGGACCAAATATTATCCCCTTACTACATTTTATTTCAACATCATTTCCTGGTTTTACTAAACATGGGTTCATTTTCCTTCCTTCTGTGTGTCAGAAAATCAAAAGAGACTTAAACAAGTGTGGTGGAAAGTTTCTACATGGTCTTTAATGATTCCCATCTCCTAGTATTCACACTCTTAATGCTGAATGTAGTCTGGATTTGGCACCTGTCTTCTACTAAACAGAGCATAGCAAAGTTACAAAATGTTACTTCCAAAGAGAGGTTACAGAATGACGGTGGCTTACATTTTGCATGCCTTTTCTTGCTTTGTCACTTATTTGCTTTGCTGGAAGTCAGTTGCTATATTATTAGCTCACCTGTGGGAGTTCCATGTAGCAAGGGACTTTGGAAGTCCTCTAGTAAATAGCAAACAAGGGACTTAGGCCCTTAGTTGACCAATCCCATATTAGGAACTAAACCTGCAAACAACCACACGAAAGAGCTTAAAAAGAGTTTCTCCTTTGGCCAAGCCTTCAGATGAGAGCTCAGCCCCAGTCATCAACTAAATTATAGCATTATGAAAGGTCTTAGAACAGAAACATGCAGCTAAGATGTACCCAGATTTTATTAGAAATAATAATTTTATGTGAAATAACAGTTGTTCTTAGCATTATGCAATAATCATATACATGAAAATTATATTGATTAAATATTAAAGCAGTTTACAATAGCTTAATTTTAGAGGTTAAAAGTAATGATTCTTAGATTGAAATCATATCAAGCATCTTTTCCAAGAAGAGCACAAAACTGGAAATGAATTACAAGAAAAAAAAGTAGAAAAAGCACAAAGTCATGGAAGCTAAACAGCATTTTACTAAATAACCAGTGGGTCATCAAAGAAATAAAAAAAGAAATAAAAAATTACTTGGAGAATAATGAAAACAATAAATAATATCTGGGATGCAGGAAAAGCAGTCCTAAGAGTTTACCAATACAGGCATACCACAAGATGCAAGAAACATCACGGGTAAACAATCTAACTCAACAACTAAAGGAAAAACAAAAAGAAGAACAAACAAAGCCAAAAGTTAGCAAAAGAAAGGAAATAACAAAAATTTGAGCAGAAATAAATGACATACAGGCTAAATAAAAAATACAAAAGATCAATGACACTAAGAGTTGGTTCTCTGGCATGATAAACAAAATCAATGAACCTTTAGATAAACCTTTAGCTCATTAAAAATTGAGAGGACTCATATAATAAAATTAGAAATGAAAGAGGAGAAGTTACAGCCAGCATCACAAAAATAAAAGTGATAACAGTAGAGTACTATGAAAAAACAGTATGCCAAAAAAAATGGACAATTTAGGAAAAATGGAGAAATTCCCAGAAACTTAAAATCTTCCAAGACTAAACTAAGAAATAGAAAATTTGAACATACCATTTACTAGTAATGAAATTGAGCCAAGAATTTAAATAAATTCCAACAAACAAATTCCAGTACCAGATAGTTCCACAGGTGAATTCTACTAAACATTTAAAGAAGAGCTGGTAGCTCTTCTACTTAAACTATTACAAAAAGTTGAAAAGAGGAAGAAAAGCTTCCAAATTTATTCTATGAGGTCACCATCATTCTGGTATCAAAATTAGACAAAGACAGTACCAAAAATGAAAATTACAGACCAATATCACAGACGACCATAGATGCAAAAATCCTCAACAAAATATTAGCAAACTGAATTTAAAACCACATTAAAAAGATCATTCACCACAATCAAGTAGGATTTATCCCTAGAATGGAAGGATAGTCCAAGATCCACAAATTATTCAGTGTGATACACCACATTAACAAAAGGTAGAATCAAAACCATGTGATCATGTTAGTAGATGCTGAAAAAGTATTCGACAAGGTTCAACAGCCATTCATGATAAAAACTTAACAAAGAGAGTACAAAGAACACACATCTTAACATAATAAAGGCCATATATAAAAAAGACACAATCAACATCATATTCAATGGTGAAAACCTGAAAGCTTTTCCTCTAAAATCAGAATCAAGACAAGGATGCTCACTCTCTCCATTTCTATTCAATATAGTCCTAGAAGTCCTAGCCATAGCATTCAGATAAGAAAAAATAAATAAAAGACATCCAAGTTGGAAGGAAGAAGTAAAATTGTCACTATTTGCAGATGACATGACACTGTATATAGAAGACCCTAAAGATCCCACCAAAAAAACTGTTAAAATCAATAAATTAATTCAGTAAAGTCACAGGATATAAAATTAATGTACAGAAATCTGTTGCATTTCTATATACAAATAATGAACTAGCAGAAAAAGAAATTAAGAAAACAATCCCATTTACAATTCCATCAAAAAGAATAAAATACCTATGAATACATCTATCCAAAGAAGTGAAGGACCTATACAACACTGATTAAAGAAATTGAAGATGACATAAATCAATGGAAAATGATTCCATGGTCATGGATAGGAAGAACTAATAGTGTTAAAATGGCCATACTGCCCAAAGCAATTTATAGATTCAGTTAAATTCCTATCAAAATACCAGTGACATTTTTCATTGAACTAGAGCATATAATCATAAAATTTGTATGGAACAACAAAAGATCCCAAACAGCCAAAGCAATCATGAGAAAGAAGAACAAAGCTGGAGGTATCATACTCCCTGATTTTAAAGTATAGTATAAAGCTATACTAATCAAAACAGGTTGGTACTGGCACAAGAAGAGATATATAGGCCAATGGAGCAGAATGATGAGCCTACACCTATAGGGCCAATTAATCTATGACAAAGGAGGCAAGAACATACAATGGGGAAAAGACAGTTTCTTCAATAAATGATGTTGGGAAAACTGCATAGCTACATGCAAAAGAATGAACTGGATCATTGTCTTATACCATATGTAAAAGTAAACTTAAAATAGATTAAAGACCTAATTTAAGACCTGAAACTGTAAAACTCCTAGAAGAAAACATAGACAGTACACTCTTGAACATTAAGAATTGAATTCTTTTTTCTGGATATGTCTCCCCAGGCAAGGGAAAGAAGAGCAAAAATAAACAAGTAGAACTACATCAAACTAAAAAGCTTCTGCACAAAAAAAGGAAATTATCTACAAGACAAAAAGGCAACATATTGTATGGGAGAATATATTTGCAAATGATATATGCAATAAAGGACTAACTTCTAAGATACATAAAGAAATCTATACAACTCAACACCAGAAAAACAAATAATCCAATTAAAAAATGGGCAAAGGATCTGATTAAATATTTTTTCCAGAGAAGACTTCAGATGGTTAACAGAAAAATGAAAAGATGCTGAACATCACTGATGATCAGGAAATGTAAATCAAAATTCTAATAAGATAGTACCTCACACCAGTCAGAATGCCTAATATAAACAAAAAAAGAACTAAGTGTTGGCGAGGATGTGGAGAAAAGGAAATTTTCATAAACTGCTTGTGGGATTGCAAATAGGTGCAGCCACTATTGAAAGAAGTATGGAGGTTTCTTACAAAACTAAAAATAGAAATACCACGTGACCCAGAAATTCCACGTCTGGGAATCTACCTGAAGAAAATGAAATCATTAATTGAAAAATATATATGCACCACTATGTTTATTGCAGCATTATTTGCAATAACTAAGAAACAGAAGCAACCAGAGTGTCCATCAACAGATGAATGGATAAAAATGTGGTACATATATACAATGTAGTATTATTCAGCCACAAAAAAATAAAGAACATTTGCCATTTGATATAATATGGATGGATCTAGAGGATATTATGCTAAGTGAAATATACCAGTCAGAGAAAGAGGAATGCAATATGGTTTCACTTATATGTGGAATTTTAAAAACAAAACAAACAAATAAAACAGAAATAGACATATAAACACAGAGAATATTGGTTACCATGGAGATAGGCAAGTGTGAAAAGGGTAAAGGGGATAGAGAGGTACAAACTCAAATTATGATTTAGTCACAGGGATGGAAGTATAGCATAGGGAATACAGTTCATAATATTACAAAATCTTTGTATGGTGATAGATGGTAATTACACTTACCATGGTGAGCATTTAATAATATATGTAATTGATGAATCAATAAGCTGTTTATCTGAAACCAACATAATATTGTATATAATCTATATTTCAATGAAGAAAATGTTTCTTAAAAAACTAATGATGCCAAAAGGAAAGGGACTGAGGAGGATGGGTGGGAAAGGAGGGATAAGGTGGGGGGGGGAGAAAGGGGGCATTATGATTAGCATTTATAGTGTGGGGGGGTGCATGGGGAGGGCTGTACCACACAGAGAAGACAAGTAGTGATTCTACAGCATCTTACTATGCTGATGGACAGTGACTGTAATGGGCTTTGCTGGGGGTACTTGGTGATGGGGGGGAGTCAGTAAACACAATGTTCCTCATGTAATTGTAGATTAATGATATCAAAATAAAAAAATAATAAATAATAAATAAATAATAAATTAAAAAGTAATGATGCTTAGATTAATGCCTTACTTTTAGGTTCACATCTATTCCTCAGTTATGGAACTTTTACATTTACAAATAAAGAGATTGATTGGGTAGTTTATGATTATGATATTTTAATATGTGATTTAAAAATCACACACTACTATATTTTTGTTGAAAAAACAATTTATATCAACATTTCTCAAAACATGAAAACTATAAGCAATTCAATATTTGAATTGGTTTTACATAACCATATTAAAAGTGGCAATTTCTTAAAATCAAAAGAAAATATTCCCATCAAATAAAGATAAGGCACAGAAAATTCTGTTTTTCAAAAGATGAAGAACAGAGGACATCAAAAGGAATACAGGTAGCAGAAGATGTCATGGTTATTGGAAGCAGATAGGTGAGAATCAAAATACCTTTCCAGAAAATCTTTAGATAAAAGAATGTCCTAATAGTTTTATATATTCCAAATCCTTCAAAGTATATTCCCATTATTGTATGCAGGAAATAGAATTGATAAAAGGCATTCCCCATATCTGCACAGGAGTGGATATGTTTCACATGTTATTTGTTTCCATTTGGAAGTATCAGCTTTGGGAGAAATTGAGGTAAAACCTGACATAAACAGAGCTGATCATCTTGAGCCTTTACATGGCTGGCAGGATCTGTCATTCCTTCATGTAAGTGCATTTGATTGTTACATGACACCTCATAAGGCAGTGAAATGGTTCAGCTAATTCATGTGATAAACTGAGTTACACAAAAAAAATTTTAAAGGTTCAATGACTAGGCCAGACCATATGGTGCTCTCTCTTATGACTTAGAAGATAAAAGTATGTACAATAATACTATGTGTTTATGATGAAGGGCTCACAGAGCTAAATAGAACTGAAATCACTAGGTCTCATAGATAGCTCTCAGTAATATGTAGATGTTTATTTATTTCAGTTAGTATATTTTGGGTTAGCCTTACAAAAACAAACCATCATGTTTTTTAATAAAACATCTTTTACATCTGATTCCAAAAGTAGAGTACTGAGTTAGAAAGACATGTCTTAAATCTCAGATAAATAAAAAGTGGAAAGTATAAAGAAAAAAATAATGTAACTTATATGAATCCTAATAGACTACATCAATGGTTATCAAAATGTGATGCTGGAAATCATAGGGGCCCCAAGACAGTTTTAAAGGTTAACAGTTAAAATGAAAATAAATATAAAAGATATATATCTTATTTTTAATCACTCTAAAATTTAATGGACTGTACGAAAAATAGAAAGAACATATTGGGTATATTAAGTATATGTACAAGTAAAATGTGGGACAAAATAGCACAAAAAAATGAGAGGGAGGAACAGAGTATATGGTTGTAAGATGCTTAGGCTACACAGTGAAGCAGAATAATATAGTTTGAAGACAAACTGTAGTTAATTAAAGATTTCTATCATAAACCTTAAAGCAACTGCAAAAGACAAAAAAACAAAAAACCCAACTTTAAAAAGAAGTATACATAAAAACCCAATGGTAGATCTAAAATGGAAACATAAGAAATACCTAAATAATTTCAGGTAGCAGAAAATAACAATTTTTAAAGTTAAGAGGGACAAAAAACAAACAGAATGTATAAAAAGGAACTACAAAGAATGTAAATTTTAATCCAACTATATCAATATTTACATTAAATGTAAATTATCTAAACATGCCAATTAAAGACACTGATAGATTGGTAAAAGGAAGTCTCAAGTATATGTCATCTATAAGAATCCCATTTTAAACAGAAAGCAATAAATATATTAAAAACAAGAAAAAAATTGAACATGTAAAAAATAATTTGTAGGATATACATTATTTTCGAGTGCACATGGAATATTCACCAACATAGACCATAACCTGGGCCATAAACCAACCTTATAAAATATTAGAATTTGAAATCATACAAAGTATTTTCTCTGACCATAAATGAATTAAATTAGAATCAATAACTAGAAAAAATCTAGGAAATCCTCAAGTATTTGGAAATTAAGATATTTCTAAATTACCAGTGGACTAGAGGAAATCACAATGGACTTTTTTGAATTGAATGAAAATGTAAAACACAGCATTCCAATTTTGAGGCTATTCCTGAAGCAGTGCTTAGAGAAAAATTTATGGACTCAAATACCTGTATTTCAAAAGAAGATAGTTGTCAAATGAATAAATAAAGGCAAATTAAATCCAAAGCAAACCAGAAGGAAGAAATGATAAATATATTAGACAAATGAATGAAATTGGAAAAAGAAAAAATAGATTAACTCAGTAAAAACAAAATTAAGTTTTTTGAAAAGATGAGTAAATTCATAACCTCTAGCCAGACTGACCAAGAAAAATAAAAAGACGTAAGTTATCAATATCAGGAGTGAAAGAAAGGACATCATTACAAAGTTTAGAGACATTGAAAGGCTAATCAGGGAATAGTAAAAGTAGTAAAATTCTCATGAGCTCAACAACTTAGATAAAAAAAATCTCTTGAAAGACACAAGCTAGCAGACCTCACTTAAAGTTTAACTAAATTGTTTGCAAACTCCTACATTTATGAAAGAATAAAGAAAACTCAAGGCACAGATGCCTTCATTATCAAACTATATCAAACATTTAAGAAAGAAATTATATAAATTTCACAAAAAATCTTCCAGAAAATAGAACTGGTGAGAGGACTTCTCAACTCATTTAAGGAGGCCAAAATACCCCGATACCAAAACCAGACAAAGCATTACAAGACAATAAAACTACAGACAGAGAGCCCTCATGAGCATAGATGAAGAGATCCTCAACAAAAAATCTGCAAATTGAATTCAGAAACATATCAGTAGAATAATACATCATATACAGAGAATGAAAGGCTGCTTTAACATTCAAAAGTAAGTCAGTATGCATTTTCCAAATCAAAAGACTACTAAAAAAGAAAATTCTATCATATAAACTGATGTAGAAGAAAAAGTTTACGAAATTCAACTTACAAGCAGGGTAATAATGTTCAGCAAATCAGGATTAGAAAGTAATTTCCTTAATTCTAAAGGCATCTACAAATAGATCCTACAATAACTCATACATGGTAAGAGTTTGAATGCTTCCTCCTGAAATTCAGAAATAAATCTCAGAAGCTCACTCTCACCATTCCTATTCAACAGACTGGAGGTCCTAGCCAGAACAAGACAGTAAAACTTTTAAAAGATACACAGAGTGGGGGCAGCGGGATGGAGGGAGATGGAATAAAACTGTTGTCTATTCACAATGTAATTATCCACACAGAAAGAACGTTTCAGATATAAGAATGAAATCTGAGTAAAAACAGAAGTAAATTTAAAAATCATTATTTATGAAAACAACAGTAATCAAATATAATATGTAACTCCCAGTTAATAAGTCACATTATCGTCTGTGTTCACATCTTTCATAGTGATGCCCCTTAGTGAAGAACCTATCACACTATTTTCAGTTGGATGTGAAACTTCTTAATGGCATTGACCCCATCCTTTTTAACTCATATTCCTAGTGCTTAGCACATTGCCTGATTTAAAAAAAATTAATAAATCCAATGAATCAGAAAATGAAAACTTAGTAGGTAGACAATTAGTTGGATTCAAAGTTTAAAAATTAACTTGAAGTGTGAGGCTACAATAAGCAATAGAAAAAAACACTGGAATCATAACTTACAAAGTTTAATGACAGGTGATAAAACCTAAAAATATTGGGATTCTTGCTCTATTTTTGTCGTGAGAAAAAAAATATTGATTAAACTTAGACTTTAAAATTAAGTATTTATGGTAAAATTTCAAGAGCAATATTTTAAAATTAATAAAAATTACAATTTATAAAAAAGAGTATATAAGTTTGCATCTAATTGAGGGAAATATATCAGAACACTAAAAAATTCTATTCTAAAAAGAGAAAGAGGGAAGAAACATGAGATACATAAAAAGCGTGAAATAATATGGTAAAAATGAATCAATTTGTATATGAACTTAAGTGGGCAAAATTCACCAGTTAAAATACAAAGACTTCCAGGTATAATTTCCATAGGGAATGCATCTGCATATTTACAGCTAGATATGGCTTTCAAGAGACAAATGAAATATAAGAACCTAGAAAGACTGAAAGTAAAATGCTAGAAAAGGCAAACAAAGCAAAGAAGGATCAAAAAATAGCTGGACTATTTATGTTATTAGTTTAGTATTAAACAACACAACAGAAAGCATTATTAAAGCTATATAGGTGTTTGAATAATGATTAAGTTTCCCTTCCCAATATAATTTTAAAATTTCACACATCCCCACCTAGTAAGATATTCTTAAGAAGTATAAACACACAAACAAGTGAAAATTAATAAATCTGCCATTGTTAGGAGACTTTAGTGCAATTTTCTCATCAAATGATAGGCCAAGCAGGCAAAAAAATTAAAAATTGCATAAATATATAAAATTGGGACAACATAATTAACATCTTAATCTTTAAACAAATATTGAACTTTGCTCCTCACAGATTAGCCATCCTTCTTAAATATACATGGAACATTAAAAAGACTGAACATTAGACCAAAAATTGGTATATTAGGCAACAAAGCATATATGAAAAATTTTCAAAGATTCAATAACATATCTGACTAAATCAATTGATGGACAAAAATAGGAAATTTAAAATTACACTTCTACATAATTCATAGGTCATAGAAGAAATCTTAAAGGCATGTTAAAGACATTTTTTAGTACAAAACAAGCCAGAAAATTAAGAGCTTGTCATCCAAATTTAGTTACAAAGACAACAAAACAAATGCAATAAAAATAATCGACAACAAATAAAACAGCAGAAAAAATGAAATATCAAAACATAGTGTAACAGGTAAGATAAAAATCACTAAAAATTGATTCTCTGAAGTAATAAAATAAGCAAACCTCTATTGGCTTTAAGAACACAAAGCATAAATAAATGGTAGTCACAATGTGAGTTATAATGTCCCCCCTGGAGTTACAATGTCCAAGTAACATTCCCATAATTACTTATTTTATTTATACTCTAAGATACATGAGGTTTTTTCAAATTTAGAACAAGAAATTTAAAAATATTATATTCAAATTTAAATATTGCAATCTTAATCCCACCATTAGTGTTGAATAAAGCAGTTTCTTGTATTCATAGGAAAGTAAGGTTCTGTATTGTGCTATAAAGTTAATGTACGAGTCCCTTTACTTCACTTTTAGGGCAATTTAAAAGAAGAAAATGTGCTTAGTAATATTCTTAAATTTATTAAAATCTACATAGTCCTCTTATACATATTAGATTAATTCAAATTGTTAGGAATGTATAGGTAATATCACCAGATTAATGGTTAAATTCAATCTCCCATCATAACTGTAGTTCACACTTTTGAGAGAACAAACACAGCTTACTACAGTCAATATTTTAAGGAATGTGGTTGTCTATAGCAAAAAGCAAAACAAAAAAAGGATTTGACTTCAAGTTTGCAGAATATTTCTTGAAACCATTATATGAAATGTTAAATTTAACAGGGTAATTCTTTGTCCTTTAAAGCATACAGTTTTAGATAGACTCAATTTTATGCTAAGTAGAATAAATATTTAACTTGTATTTTGTAATCAGAACCATGTAAAAATATTTATGTACTTAAAATGAAATTGTCCCCAAGATTTGACTTCTGAGATACCTGTGTTAACAGATGGCCCTTCTAGCAAAGTTCTCCGCCAGTGACATGCCTGTTTTTGCTTCTGCTACAGTTTCTGTTTAAGGCTGAAGTGAATAATTTGGCACTTTTCCCCTCAACTGGTGACTCTGCCAAAACAAATTATTTTCAAAGTATATCTTTGTGTCATTAAACTAGTTAAAATCCTTTATGGAATTACGAGGTGGACTACAATGAAATTCCATGTGATATCTGCCACAAATAATCTTTTTACAAGTAACTGATCTTTAATTTCTGATTCAACACCTAGGTAGAATAATAAGTTCTTCAATAAAGTCATTCCTGACTCACAATTTTAAAATATTGCTTTGTATATCATGGCCATGTCTATAGATTATACAGTTAAGCCAAAGTGACTTCAGAATATTTATATAAAAGACAAAGGAAGAGAGATCAAAACACAGCTGTGTTTTTATACTCTGAAATTGTCTGCTTTTTCATGAGAACATTCTAAATTAGCCTTATTGTTATAGGACTATTAAGACACAATTCTACACAGGCATGGGTCACCTACGCCCTAGCCCACATGCTGCAATACAGGCCACACTGATTCTTATCCAGAGTCAGAGCATGAGGAAAGTCCAAAGAAAGCTGTTTTTTGTACATGTTTAAGAGTATGCACATGGTCAAGAGAGAAATCACATTGGCTCAAATCTCTTTCTTTTATCCAAAATATTGCATGTGAAGAGATTATTTCATACTTTTACAAAGAGTATAAGACAGTTATTAAAAACAGGTGTATCTTTGTTTTAAGAGAAACAGAAGCAAATGTCACTTACCACCATTGCCTGTCAAAGTCAGGGGCTTGAGAGAGCCATGGTAATGTTTGTAAATCCAAATAAATAAGAAGAAAACAAAGATGAGCAGCAAAGTCTTCTGAATTTTTAAGAAGGTAGCAGTCATGTCATGACTGTGTATCTTTGTTTATGTATCAAGCACCTACAATGGGCCATGGCCTATGCCAGGTCCTTTATATGCATTATTTGGAATCTTTACTACAAACTGGGTGAGGTGGACATTTATTATCATCGTCATGTTGCTAATGAGGAAATTGTGCCTCTGAAAGCTTAATTATCTTGCCAAAAATTCACATGGTTGGCAGAGCCAGAATTCAAACATGCTGGAAACCAAAGCCACTGGTCATTCCTCTCAGGTATATTTGCTCTATACATACGTGCTACTACGGATAACACTACTAACACTATCTTACCTTCATTGACCACTTGATGTATCATATACTGTGCTGAGTTTTTAAATGCACAATCTCAGTATTCCTAATGATTTGATCAGTCCATTCTACAAGGCCAAACAGATCACCTCAGTTTAAAACACTTTGAAAGCTCTTATTCCTGGAGTAGTCATTTTCACACATTCTGGCTGCAAATCCCATCCTTAAATAATTTTAAGCATACTTTCAACATAGTATATTTGTTCACTTTTAAGTTAGACACATATATGTGATGACACATACTCAAAAATAATAAAAATTAAAGGATGGTACAAAATTATAGAGCAGTTCTAATATATTCTTGCATACTCTGATAGAATGTGTTGAGCCACCAAGCAGGTGCACTCTCCAGACAAAGGAGGCCAATACATAATCAGATAATCCAAGTACAAAATCCTCCACTTGGGAGGTTCTGTCTATAGTTATACTGAAACATTGTAGCTCCCCAAATACACTCAGGGATTTCACATTGCTCACACATCTTCCTGTGCCTGGAATTAACTTCCTAGCCCTACACAAAAGTCCATTCATCACAAGGTTAAGCCAGTTAAATATTTTATTCCATTTGTACAGCCTTTTGCGTCTGCATTCTACCTCACTGAGAGATTTCTGGTGGCAGAACTGAAACCAAGTCTTGTATGAGTCTCTAGTATCTAGTGCAGTGCCTGGCACATAGTAAGCAATCACATGGGAACGAACAGATGAATAAAAGTCACTTATTCTGTTTTTCTCCATCTAAATCCCATGATTTTTCTGTAATGCTGTATGCTCTGAAAAAAATGCAAACTAGAAAAATAAATAAAACTAAAATTATCTCTGCCTCCATTGGCTGGGAATAAATAAATAGAGCTGATGTATGCAGAACAGAAATAGAATCACAGAATCACAGAATTTTACTCCCATAAGGGACTTCGAATGTAGAGCTGAGGTCAATCACAGGTCAAAGGGAGATAGAGGTGTTAGAACCAAGGGGAAAGACACGGTAGCACTGCACAATAGAAGAAATGGAAAAATATTTTGAGATATGTGTTGCATACATTGTGTGTGTGTGTTTGTGTGTGTGTGAGAGAGAATTGTGGAAACCATACAACTATCCACCACTATCTATTCTATTTGTATATTATGTTCTGTTTATTTCCCCCTTGTGTACCAGGCACAGTGCAAATGCTATCTATTGATTTCCCTCCATCATTCATTAAATTTTCCTAACTGCTACTTTTAACACTGCCTTATAAATGTGCTTGTCAGTATCACAGTAGCTTCTTGGAATTTTCTACAAATACACAAATAAAGGTCATATATTTTATAAAATTACCTTTTAAAAGGCTGTCTTAAGAAGCACCTAGTATTACAAGACAAATTTCTAAAATATGTAATCGTGATATTATTTGCCTTTCTATATAAAAAGAACTGACTGAAAAATTTTCTAGAGCTAAAATCTAAAAAACTGGTTAGAAATATGTTTTCCTTTGTAATTGAAAAGCAAAGTCTGTCCAATGTATTTCACCCAACTAGGATTAAAAAAAGTAATTACATTTCTCATATGTGAAAATGGATGGATGTATTTAGTTTTAAAAAATCCTAATTATGGTACTTTATGTATGGCAAAAAAATAGTACCTTTCTAATTTCAATGTGGTATTAAAAGAGGATTTATTTAAGAAAAATGATTCATTATTGGCTCTAAAATATCTTTATCCTATTAAATAATGTGTGGAGGTTTTAAGATTTTCCTTTATTCCTAGTTTCAGTCAATATTTTTAATAGTAAATGCTAAATACAGGCTTCTTATTGCCTGTGTAAAAATAAATAAACAAATAAGGATTCAAAACAACTTCAGTGCAAATTCTCTACATTAGCTGACTTAAATTGAAGCTTATTAAAGTTGGAATTACATGATGTAATTTTTTCCTTCACTGTTCTTCCTACCACTGAGGCAGTGTTCTGCTACTAGGTAAGAGAACCCCGATGACTTTCTCTCTGCCTGTGGTACAACCCCTACTGCAGAGTGTAAGACATACCAGTTAATATAACTTTAGGAATTTTAATTGTTTAAAAATGTTTAATCAAGTCCTAGTGAATTTCACATTCACAATAAATAAATGAATGAATGAATAAATAAATTTCCATGTAAGCACAAGGCCATAAAATAAGAAACAGAAGAATGTATTATATGAAATGAACCATTTGTATTCAACATGAAGGTGAGCAGGCCAGAGAAAAGACTTTAGGAATGATAATGATAAACAGGGTCAACAATGTCTCATTAGCCTATGATATATAAAGCAAACTTATTCCCCTTGAAGCAGGTTTGGTTAATTCAAATGGAGGGTGCAAATTTAGTACAGGTAAGTGATCTTATTTAAATTTTCTATTCTAAAAAATAAGCTCTACTCTGCAGTCTTACAGGAGCTTCCAGCAGGAATCAAATATATTTCCTCTGGAGCTGCTTACAACCTTCTGCTGAGAAAGGCAAGCGTGATGCACCATAGGAAGATCCGTATTTTCTCATAGTTTTTTCCCAAGAATGTACCCAAACCATCACATGAATTTTTCTTTTACTTAAGTAACAAATTAATAATAATAACTAACATTTATGCACCTGGTAGATCTTTCAGGCCTTCACATGTATTATTTAATTTCCTCTGTAACCTTATCAGATAGGTACTATTTTCAAGTTAAGGAAACAAGACAGCAAAATCATATAAATTGGCCTAGTTTATTATATTAGCAATTAAAGTAGCTGAGCTTGTGCCCATAAATGAAAAATTTCTTAAAAAGAGATATCAAAATTGGATTTCAGTAATTTACTAAAGTTAATAGAAAATATTTAAAAATTAGGCCGTTCTCAGTCCTGTCCTTTATAAAAATAGAGGAAGTTATTTTCTATATCAATTCTTGCAAATACACTTGCCCTAACTCCCTACACACTCTTAATTATTATAATTCTGAGAACAAAGGTTTTCTAAAGACTTGATTATACTTAATAGTATCCAATACATATATCAAAAGTCAAAGCCTTATTATATTATATTTGAAAATACGTGTGTTACATTTTAAGTTATACTGAATTCTTCTGGAATAATTCCCTATGAATATGACCATTCGAATAATAATTAAAATGATAATTTATCATATACATACCCATTCTATAGTATGTAAATAGCACACATAATGTGGGGGGGGGGCACAGGGAAGGCAGTATAAACAAGTAGTGATTCTATAGCATCTTACTACACTGATGGACAGTCACTGAATGGGGTATGTGGTAGGGACTTGATGATGGGGGGAATCTAGTAACCGCAATGTTGTTCATGTAATTGTATATTAATGATACCAAAAGAAAAAAAAAGAATTTAATACACCAAATACAGACTCACATATAAACACACTGAAACATACATAAACCCTATTTTTCATTTCATATTATCAAAGAATCCTAAACTATTCATTATTAATGCAACACTTTTTTTTTTTGGCCTACTATAGCAGTCAGCTTCATGTGTGAAAAACATTTAATTCCTTTTTTCTCTTAAATCTTTGGCCCCTTAATTTGAGTTATAGCTTCTCTTTGACTCCAAAACTCTAGGAAGCCAATTTAAGGATGGCTTAGAGGAAAAAAAAAACCCACAAAATCACTTCAAAGATATCAACAGACTCCAGAGAGCAAGGTAACTTTTCTTCATATGACTCAAAGAATATTTCTACCAAGAAGTCATTGAGTTTGAGAGAGTCTGTAAAGACTTTTTACCATGTTTTATCATGTGATGCCTTGTGATTTCCTAAAGAGAGCATCTGCTAGTGTTCTTTACTGATAAATGTGACCACTATGAAGACATTACAGAAATATAAAGTATCTGGAGGTTTCTTTATATTCTTCTCTCTAAGACTCTCCATATGCCATTATCAAAAGAGCCTCTCTAAATTAATATCAGGATGACCTTGATATAATAATCAGGAAAAATTTGTGGGCATTGTGTTAGGATCAAGTCTAAAAACTATGGCCCTAACTCTTTGTCAACAAAGCCAAATGAGCTATTTCAAATTACCATTTCTTACCAACTTTCTGGTAAACATACCTAAAAGAGTGTGTAGCATGATAGTTTGTTAATTTGTTGAAGACATCCCTAGATCCACTGTATGTTCTCCTCTTTTGTTCCTTACCCCTATTTTCTTTGTTCCTAGCCCCTTATTTCTTTTTGTTGTTCTTTGCCCCTTCTTTCTCATTTCTCATTTAAGTTACCTAGCAATATAATATTTTTAGGAACAAGAAGGGAAATATATAATAAATGAGCAAACAAGCAAAAAGAAAAAAAAATTGCCAACTGATATAACCAATCATGAAGCAAGTAGAAAGCTTCATGCCTTCTCTTTCAAATCCATTGAACACTTACTGAGCACCTGAAGGTCTGAATCAGTGCAATACTTCCATATGTAGAGGCATTTTTCTATCTTTGGCTTCCCAGTAAGCATGGCTCAAAAGCTATCAGAACATCTGTAAAGATGACTTGCAGTTTATGTTCTAGCTTGTTTTGGGATATTCACTGAACTATTCTTGCGGTAGCAATTCTTTGACCCAGCAATTGGAAAATAATTCAGTAGTATTTAACCACACACTCACTCAAACCTAAAAGATTAATATATTTAATATATAATCATTAAGAAAATATTTAAGACTAAATCTAATCCCCCCTTTTCCCATTCTGCACATGTAAATAACAAATGCCCACATTGGTAAAGTCCAACCCCAAAATGATATTACAGGTATTTCTTTTTCACCAGAAGAAAAGAGAAAATCCAGAGTTTCAAATATAGCATGCTTTTTGATCATTTAAGTCCAAAGCTTACTGTAAACATAGCCATGCTCACATTTGAGGATGCATGCTTAATTTCCAAGGAGGAAAAATAATTGCCTATATTTCTACTAACAAAATGACTGAAGGGGAATGAGGGAAAAAAGATTGCCCATCATTTGGGTCTGTACAAGGCAAGACAAGAGATTGGTGATGCTTCAATATTGTTAAGACACAAAAAATGGGTTTCTGGATATTAAAATGTAGTCCCAGAGAAAAGTTAGGGAAAGCAAGCTCAATAAAGAAAGGGAAATTAAATTGAAAAGAGAGAAACCTGGCTTTGAGCAATCTTGCAAAAGGTAAACAACAGCAGCTAGAAGGAGAGACAAAAAGGTCTATCAGTGGGCAAGCAGCATGCTGAAGGGGTGCTTTATCACGGTTTACCAGTAAACCAGGGCCAGTTCCCAGTAGCAAAGCAGACAGATTTTTTAGGATAAGACACTTTGCAGAGATGCAACACTGAATTCCTTCCATTGCTCTAAAATCTCATCAAAGCCTATTACATGTACAAATGATCTGTCTAGGTGATTTGTGGGAAATTAAGGAACAAAGATTAGAGATCCATCGAGTTTAGTGTAATGTGGAAAAAAGGGACTAAAAATGGTAAGAGTTCAGTGTAAGCAGGAATTCAGTGGAGTGAGCTTGGTGCTTCAGGTGGTATATAATCAAGGTTCTTCCATGCTAAAGTTTTTCCTAATAGAAAAGATGAAACAATCAATCCATTTATTCAACAAATAAATAATCATTAGAGGCCTATTATGTGCCAAAGATAGGAAATAACAAATGGCAAATGAGATTATTACAACCCCTGGCATCACATAGCTTAAAAACAACAATAATATAAAGTATGATATGTACTGTAAGAGAATTCCAGTGCTTTCAGAGCACATGGGAAGTGCACATGATCTAACCATACAAGTTCTAAATCTTCCATTAGGATCTATACCTTAAAGTGCCCGGCATCTTGGTGAACTCAAAAGCACAGCTAAAAGCAGGCACCCTTGCCGTCCCATGACCCTTCACTGTCCGAAGACAAAAGGAAAGCAAAGACCAGTTACACAGAACACTATTTCTGCACTGTCTCCGAGGGGGTATCATACAGCCAGAAGGAACCCCGAGGCTGTAATCCCCTAGACATCCAGAGAAACCTAGAAAGAGACTGCATGGTATATGGAGTGGGCATTCTTGATTTTTACTTAAATCTCAACCAACTGAGTGAATTCAGCTGACATACAATTTTCAAAATATTAAAAAATTACCTTTTCAACAGAGGGGATGTAAAATTTAAGAGAAACATGGAGAGATAGTGTGAAACTTCTACGTTTTCTTTAAATTAGTCTTCCCTGAAGGGAGTTAATTAAAACAAACCCACTTGCTATCATTTCCCACCCCAAACTTTTAAGAGAAAATTCAACGGCTTACAACTTTAATAAAAACAGTTTTATTAAGAAAAATCACTTGAAATATTTTGACAGGTCCCACAAGCATTTGGACTTGTCATAAAAATGGGAAATGTGAACTATGAATGCTGATATGAGTGCCTGATTTCCACAGCGATGCAATGCCTCAGACTTGCGAGCCTGCGGCCGTCAGGAACCTGGTGCTAACTCACCACACTTAATAAAGCAGATACTGCATGTTGCCACAGAAAACTGATATGGGCCCCCATAAACTATGAAGGTATCCAAAACATGCCTTTTGCTGTACTAGTCATTTGTACTTTATTAGGATGCCTAAGAACCAGGTCAATATTAGAAAATTGGACATCAGCCCAATCATTGAATTTTGTTGACAGCCTAACAGAACCAGCACTTGAATCTCAGTTCTTCACATTTAGCAGACAGAATAGACTTCTGTTTCCAATAGGCACTTCTCAGAATATATGAAGACTGCATGTTTACAGAAAGCTATGCACTGTGAGGAGAATGTGAGAGTATCTGAAAAACTTTAGACCTTCTGAATATGTGCTACACATGGGATTTCATTACTTTTTGTGGGTAAAGCAAGAACATGAAAAGGTACATTAATTAAGTAATCCTAATGAGGAATTATTCTGGATCAATTAATTTTCAGTAGTTTTTAAGTTTCTCACTTCTTAGTTTTCCTTGAGAAATGTATATGCTGTCAAGCAGCATATGAATCATGAACGTGTTTATTTAATGAAGAAAGACACACTAAAATTTTCATGTTATAACTATACACTGACCATTGTCCATGGATGCCCTTGTGAGACGAAATCAGAGGTACTGCACAGGTATGTATTTTTGGGGGCATTGTTACTCTTTACAACTGAGGATAAATGAATTATATGTTAATCAAGTTCTGATACATGTTAACTTACTGTTGTACCATAAGAATATAACTTTATTTACTATTCTTGGTTTTGTTTAAAATTTGAACTCCCAGACTTGTACATTTACAGACATGCCTGATGTTCTAGATATTACCCTTTAGATAGAGGAGGTAAGAGAAATCTTCTGTGTTGTATTGTGTCTGATTTACCACCATCAAACTCATTTATCCAAGCAAGTCCATTTAGGAAATGAAGAAAACATGTATTCCTTATTTAATAGCAGTAACCAAAATATCTATTTATTCCCTTTTGGGGGAGTGAAATAGGATCACATGCATACTTTAAGATGCCATATTAAAAATATTCTATTGACATCCTACCAAAATTTAATGTTTCCTAAATAACAACATTCAAGGTTATGTTGTTCTCCAATTGCTTGGGTTTCTTGGAATGGAGGCTTATAAATCTGAAATTTTACAGGGCTAGGTTAGTTAAAACAAGTTCAGAATTTTTTAGAAATAGGTATAGACATAGAAAATTCTAAAAAATATGAAACCATTAGTAACAGTTTTAAAATGGGATTCTTTCTCTCTGAGTTTCTGCTAAGGCCCCCAAGTCCAAGAACAAAGTGATAGGAGGCAATATTCCAAACTGAAGTTGCTATATTATCTAAGCAAGACTTGAAAAAGAGATGTATTAATTTGCTTGGGCTGTCATAATAAAGTGCCACAGACTGTGTGGCTTAAACAAGATAATTTTATTTTCTCAGTTCTGGAAGTAGATTCTGGCCTCAAGGTGTCTGCAGGGCTGGTTTCCTCTGAGGCCTCTGTCTGTGGCCTGCAATCAGCCATCCTCTCCATGTTCTCACGTGGTCTGTCCTGTGTGCTTACGCATCCCTAGTGTCTCTTCTTGAGTCCAGGTTTCCTCTTTTTATAAGGACACCAGTCATGTTGCACTAAGGCCCACCCTAATGACTTCCTTTTACTTCTTCAAAGACCTTATCTCCAAATATACCACATTCTGTGGTCCTGGGAAGTTAGGACTTCAGCATATGACGGAACACAATTCAGCCCAAAACAAGAGATACTCAAAACCTTGTGTCCTGAAGTGCAACAGAATAACCTCAAAAGCATAAAGAATTGGGCCTGAGAAGCTAAAAGAAGCTTTTTTAGGAGAAAATTATTGGGGTTTTAAGGCATTTCCCTATCCAAGTTATGCAGAAAGGAAGGTAGATACTTAACTTCACACCATGTCAAGTGAGAAAGGCTTTAAAGGAACCATGTTAACAGCTTGACACATACCCCATGAAGTTTGGAGGACTATGAAACACTAGTTTTTGAACCACACCTGAGATATTTATGTAAAAAGATACAGCTAACATGAATGTTAATTTTCTGTGTCAGTTAAGCCGAGTCACAAAGTGCCCAAGTACTTGGTCAAACGTTATTCTAGATGTGTCTGTGGGGTGTTTCTGGACGAGATTACCATTTGAATTAGCAGATGGAGTAAAGCAGATTGCCCTCCCTAATTCAGGTGGGCCTCATCCAATCAGCTGAAAGCCTGAAGAGAACAAAATGACCGACATCCCTACAAGTCAGAGAACTCCTTCCTCACCACTTGTGCAGGAACAGCAGGCCTCCCATGCCTATGGGCTCAGACTGGTTCCTCTTGGGTCTAGGGCCTGCCGGCTTTCAGATGGGAACATATGCCATCCGCTCTCCTGGTGTTTGGCATTTGGACTCGGGCTGCAGCTAAACCATCGGCTCTGCTGGATAAGCTTATATATAGAAATATATATATATATATATATTAGACTTATAATAAGGAATATATATCATTTGGTTTTGTTTCTCTGGGGAATCTCATACAGCCAAACTGTGGGCCATACTGGAAACAAGCTGTATTGCCACTGCAGATTGAGTGGAGGAGTGTTTTCCCTGATCCAGACGAGGTCAGGTAAGTGGAAGCTGCCTTTAGGGTGACCTTTTCAAAGAGACTGTCAAAGACATCCTCCTCAGAAAAGAGACACTGGAGGTATACTGTTGGGTGGGGATCCTTGGGGGCTGTCATACAGCTCCCAAAAAAGACAAGGTACTACCTGATACAAGATGGGCTGCAGTATTTGAAATCTCAAAGAAAACCATCGAAGTGTCTCAAGAGAGACAGATTTAGTGTTAAACGTGAGCATACAAATGCCATATCAAAATTATGTTTGTTTAATTATACTGTTAAGTTTCTAACCTCTCCTTCCATTTCCCTTTTCCAATCCAAGAATGGGCAGAAGGCAAGCAGGAGAGGAAAACAGAGAAAGCTTACCAAATCGCACACACTTGCAGGCTTAACACACTGCAGGCTTCCCAGACTGAGGCAAGTGTATTCAAATGATGCCCCAAGTGTTTATATCCATATACTGTTTTTCATATGTTCATTGCCAAAGTAAGATTTGCTGGCAGTGACCAGGAAATTTTTACTGTCCCAGAGTGACTGGAAAAATCTAAGAAGGCTGCTTAAGATCTGTTGCAGAATCTGGAAAAGGAAGCCTAGTTGTATACAGGAACAGTTAATAGAAAAAAGGGATCTTACCTTATCATTTCACTCAGTTAAGTTCCCACTTATTTAATGGAACTGTTAATAATCATTCATGAAATTTGTATTTGTACAGAAAAATATGTGAATAAATTCCATTGTATGGGAATGTATTCTTGTTATTTTCAAACACTTTACTTCAGTTTAACAAATACTTAATATATGTCTACAATATGCCAAATGTTGTATTAGGTTTTGAGTATTCAAAAATTAATAATAAAAACTCCTTTAATAAGTATGTAGTTTAGTATGGAAAAGAAATATATAAATTTAACTTTGATATGATGCACTGGTTGTCATGATAGAGATGGCCAGAGACCTCACAGGATTGTGCAGAAGGAACCACCGCCACTATCAAACATCATCATGGGGTGACTGTACAGAGCAGCTGATGCATTCTAGGCACTGTTCTCACTGTTCTATGTCTTGGAAGTCAATCAAGCACATTAGAAAGTATGTATTTCTAATATTTTGTAAAAGTAGTATTTCTCCATATAAGAAAAGGCTTCATACTAAACTCATACATTCATTCAACTCTTCTGTTGGTATTGCCCCTCACAAAATATCAAGATTTGTGGGGTTGATTTCTAATTATGCTGAAAATAATTATTTTAAAGAAAATTACTAATCTAAAATCTACCACTAATGATAGTAAGTCATAAAAATCTCTAAATATGAAAGTGGAAAAAATACTCAAATTATCTGAACTATGGCTAAAAGTTAAGAATGTTCAATATAAGGTACCATAGCCTTACTTAAAATATATCCAAAATAAACAGCTTTTTCTCCTGAGTCATCACAAGCCTCAGATTCACCCTTGAGCTATGACTGCATGGGATCAAACTAAAACAGTGTAGCAGAGGTGTAGAGAACTGCACTGAGATTTGAATTACCACACAAGTCTCAGACTAACTACATCCATGCAGGGTAGACATAAGTTGAATGGCAATGGCTTAGAGACTGGAACTACTACCCACAGAAGGCAACAGAACCTAACTGGATTGACTGCCTGCTAAAAATAAGAAAAAACACATCAACACTTTCTAGAAGATTATAACACTCAGAGTCTATAGAATTTAACATTCACAGTGTTTGGGATACAACTTAGATTTAGTCAACATATAAAAAAATAAGGAAGATCTGAAATATTCACAAGGGAAAATAATATCAACAAATGCCAACTCTGAGATCACACACATGGAACACTAATGTGACAGATTTTAAAGCATGGTCACAAAATTTTCATCAACTAAAGTGCCACTTGCATTATATAAGTTTATTTGCCACCATCCTTGTAAAATCACCCTGTCTTGTCAGCACAGAAAACCTGTTCTTCCACACAGCTCTCTTCCTATGTACACACAGTAGGTATTTTTCTTTTAATTTTCCACAGTCTCCTGACCTGCAGAGCTCACACAAAAGTTTGACATTTTTCACATGATGAATAAATTTCTAGCCCCTAAATAGGGCCACTCTTTCCCTGGGGTGCTATGTCAGCAAACCAAAACTTAGGTAACTTTTGTTTCCCTGTAAGTGCTTCTCCACTAGACCAGAAACACAGTTTGTCCAGTCAGCCAATGCCCACACGCCAAGCCAACTCTGGGCTCTTCCTTCCTTGGTCCTTGATCTCTGTAAATAAGCTCAGATATAAAACTCCAGCCAATCAACTTAAGCTGAGTGCGTCCTTGTTTCCTGTTTGCCTCTTTCTATAAAAGCTTACAGCTTACTTTACAATTCTCCGAACTCTTGAGAGTAGAAATGCAGTTTCCTGAAGTGTTAAAAAAGTTTGCTTGTATCACCTAAATTGTCCTTCTTAACCATTTTAACACATGATACCACCTTCTGAAACATGGAAGCCTGCCAGCATTAGTGGAGGAGGGTTTAACATTTTCCTGACCTGGGTAACATAAAAATTAACTTCTTCGGCTTTCGGCTTCACAATATAATACTGTCCACCACACTTTTTTTAATCAATCATGATCTCATGAATCCACAAATTTAGCCACTTTTCCTTATTTTCCACAGCTTTAGCTGTAGATGTTACTTTAGCACTTTCTGAAAAAGCCTCACAACAGCTGAGCAAACTCCATCTTCCTTGTCTGGATGGACCATATTGTTAATGCCTTAACATTGGACTCAAAGCCATAAACACTAGAGTTCACATCTGAACGAAGCTTAGTTAAACCACATATTTTCTTGGTTAGGCACATCACAGCCTTTTACACTTAGGAACACTAGTTAGCACTTTAGCACTAGGCTTGGGAGACCATTTTAAATGGCAAAATCACAAACAAAAAGCACAAAAAAATTTGAACAATGTGCTACTGAATAGACCACTAAAGGGCACTATGAGAGCCAACATGTGAAGACACAGCAGGTTTTCCACAGTTTTTGCTGTTCTGCATAAGTCTGCAAATGACTGTAGAAGTCCCACGAGTATTGCTTTCGGGGTTACAAAGACATTTTAGCAAGTAGGCAAATTCGCAAATACAGATCCACAAATAAGCATCAACTGTATGTGTTTGCTATACTTCAATTATAATTAAACAAAATTGTGAAGAAAATTGTTGGTCCTTGATCAAATGAATGAAGGAAGGAGCTTAAGTAACTATGCAGAACAAAGCCTTCAATTATGGAGGCACAGAACAGCTAGTCTGCGGCCCCTAGGGAGCAAGCAGCAGTCTCTGCACCCTCCTTCTGTGCCACCGGCAGAACAAAAACCACACCTGACAACAGGCAGCAGGCTGCCAACCTAGCGACATGTGTACTTTACTGTAGTCACATCCACACCTGAGGAGCGAATCATGTAGAAAAAAATGGAGATGATATCAGCCTGTCCTCCAGCACAGTTCATATATGCATCCTCCCTGCTCTGAAGAGGCTACTTGCTCTCTATCGAGGCTTTTTACAGGTTTCCTCATTCCCGAGTTTTTAACAGCCACTGAGACTTGAAAAAAGTCTGTATACTTCTCTGGTATAAAATTAGCACATTGAGGGTGTTACAGGAATGACTCCTTTGAGCAGGCAATTTAGAGACTACAGCTCACCCAGTTCTAAATCATGTCTCTTTCCAAGTCTAGTCAGCATACATGCCACAAAGTAACTTAAAAAAAAAGAAAAATTCTAAGGTCTCATTACAAACAACCAATATTGCCATTATTTCTTAAATGTGTCACTGGCCTTCTACTGTGAGGTACTTATTTCAACATTCTCATATTTTGTTTTAAGTTATTCCTCATAATTCTTATTTGTAGATCGTATTTAAATATAAACTCCTCTATCTGTGTTTAGCTGTTTGTTTTATTGTGTTTAAAACATTTCAACTTTAATTCCTGATGATTTGCATTTTGGAAAAAAATAACTGCATGTCTTATACATAGTCAAAATATTTAATATTTTTTAAACTTGAATGTTTTAGCTTCTACACTGCTATCTTTTTGACAATTTGTTTTCTTTGTTTCTGCCTCTCTGAGTGTATATATTTCTGTCTATCATTCTCCATTCCTGTTTTCCTCTTTTTCTTCTCTAAATATTTCATTCTGTGTCATTGTTCATTTTTCCAGGTCTTTTTCTAAATCTTTCTTTCAGTTTTTGTCATTTCCTATAGCTGATATTTTCTTTTATTTTCTCTATTTCCTTTTATTATCATGGAGGGCAACACAGTGTAGATATTAAAAGCTTGGTTTGCAGTACAAGACTTCCCAGGTTTGAATACTGGCTTTGCCATTTGTTAGCTATAATGGCAAATGACCTAAAGGATTCAGCTTTCTTATCTGTAAAATGGGAATAATAATAGCATCCTAATATAGTATTGTGAGCTTTACATGACTCATCTTTGGAAATCACTTTGAGATATTATCTCACACCAGTTAGGATTGCCACTATCCAAAAAAACAAGAAATACCAAGTGTTGATGAGGATGCGGAGAAAAGGGAACCCTCCTACACTGTTGGTGGGAATGCAAATTGGTGCAGCCAACTATAGAAAGCAGTATAGACGTTCCTCAAAAAACTAAAAATAGAAATACTACATGACCCAGTAACTCCACTTCTAGGACTTAACCCAAAGAAAATCTCTGATTTGAAAAGATACATGCATCCCTATATTTATCACATTATTTACAATAGCCAAGATATGGAAGGACCAAAGTGTCCATTAGTAGATTAATGGATAAAGAAGAGGTGGTACATGTACACAATGTAATATTATTCAGCCATAAAAAAAGAAAGATATCCTGCCATTTACAATAACATGGATGGAGTGAGAGGGTATTATGCTAAGTGAAATAAGCCAGGTGGAGAAAGACAAAAAACACGTGATTTCACTTATTTGTGGAATCTAAAAACAAAGCAAAGCAAAATGAAGAAAATAGCACTAGACTCATAGACACTGAGAAGTGACTGATGTTTACCATGGAGGAGGGTCAGGGAGGGGGATAAAGAAGCACAAAAATTCTCAATCATAACATAAATTAGTCACAGCTTAGAAATTATAGCCACTGATTCTGTCATATCTTTCTATGTTGACAGATATGTAACTACACTATTTGGGGTGAGAATTTAATAATGTGGTTAACTGTTGAATCACTGTGTTGTATACTTGAAACCAATATGATATTGCACTTCAATTAAAAAAATAGGAGATATACATAGAAAAAATAAAGAAGAAAATCACTTTTAAAAGTGCCTATAGCACAGTGATCACTACTGCTGTTTGCTAAGTAAGTTAAATAGTAAGTGTAATTTATTATCAGAAATACACTGACATGGAGACAATGATACTGAATTAGGTGGAAACAATGACAGGAACTGGCTAAAGGGAGGTGGAAAAGGAAAGATTTGGGGAAGGGCAACGTCAAGTACTTGGAATGAAAACACCTCTTACGTACAACTGGAGCCTTTGAGGTCTTTCTGGTTACTATCAATGCCTTTCAGAGTGAGAGCTAGCCGATTCTCTTGCAGAAAGTGGTAAGAAACCAGGAAGCTTTTAAGACAATTTAGGGCTGCATGATTGGAGGGAACACAAGTAAAAGAAGATAAGGATGGAAATGGCAAAAAAGACACATTAAGGCAACAACTCTGAGATGAGTAGGATAAGGTTTTTAGGATAAAATGAAAGGACAATGAAATTAGTCAGGATTCCTTCGCGCCCAGGATGAGGGCCCCCTGGAGAGCAGGTGCGTAACACAATAACAGCGTCAGGCTCAGGATGAGAAAAAGGCAACGATTCCAATGTGGGGCTTACACACGTTATAGATGTACAGCACTAGTGTGGTACCCCAGACAGAGGTGTGTATGTGTTGGAACCACTTTTCTCTGTGTATGTATTTTTTAACAAAATGAATTAAAAGGCACCATAAGAATGCTGAACAGAATTTCATTCTGGAAAGAAATCCTCTACTTCAGTGATCTGCCTTAAAGAGTTCTGATAATCTGTAACACTTGGTTACAAAATAATTGAGATAGTTGACTATGCCTCTGGGACCGTCTCACGGATATGCTTAAAGTGCCAACATAAGCTTGGCTTTTGGTCTGAATGCTGACACATACCAAAACATAAGGAAATATTTATTTTTATATAATTTATTTCCTTTGTCCTGATTTTTGTCAGAGTCCTTAATTTGATGTTGATCTTTCAGAAGAAGTCACTTTGTCATTCAACCATTCTTTGAACAAACCTATAATCAGCTCCTTGTGTGGATAGCACAAAACCTAATGTGCTACTGACCAAAAAAATGTAGATATTTTCCGACCTTGAGAGTGCAAGTCCAGTTTAGAAGACCCACACACCAAGAAAATAATTACAATAGAATATTGTAAGTGTTGGTGAGATTAGGTATGAATAGTATGGGTACATCAAGGACATGGCACTAACTAGGCCAAAGATGCTTCTGAAATAAATGGCAATTTTTATCAACATATCACCCTATCTTTCTAATCCATATGTGGTTAAGATCTCCTAACCAGGAATTATTCATTCTCATGACTTTAGTTGTTCAGAATCACACTGCTTCAATCTTTTTTTTTCATGTTATTCACTAGGCTTTTTTTGTACTGTATCAATTTATCCAAGTGAAATTATATTTCCCAGATTTCTTTCACTGTACAGTTGGCCTCAAGAGAATCTGCATGAGACTTAGAAGGTAGAAAGGAAGCAACGGGCATTATTCTCTGAAGGCCAGTGTCAGGCTCCAGGGGTCACTGTAGCCCCCACACCTCGTTGCTGATGTGCTGGCTCACTCTTTTGGGTGTGGGGCAGCAGCCAGGCCTGCAATCAAATCCTGGTAATGCTGAATTTTATTCAGTCCTCTGCTCCCCGAAAACAGAGATGGTTATGAAATCCCACACAAACACATACACATGCTTTTGTATTCCAGACTTACTACAAAGAATCACCATTCCCTATATAACCAAAATAAGACTTAGAAGTGACATCATTGTCTACCTATAACAAGGCCAGACACAGACCCTTACAACACAAATGATTAACTAATCATCCCAAGTGATCAACTCGAATGAAATTCTTATTAACCAAACTCTGACTAAGCTTCTCTTCTTCCCCAGGTCCCTCAACTTTAGCCAACATATGACTCTACTTTAATAGCCCCTCCTAAGAAGAAGCTGGCCTCAGAGTAAAACAGTCTCTCATCCACCTTCTGCCACACTTTCATCCCATTTGCACACACCCTTTTTTCTAGCCTTGTTTACTGTTCTCTACACAAGAAAAACCCTTTGGCCCAACACTGGACATGCCTGGAGATCTTATCCTCGCAGCTTTTGCCCTATCGCAATATTCCCTCTTCCTCCCCTTGCAATAATTCTCTTGTCAAAGTAAAAATTGCACCAAAGTCAAACAGGCAAGGAAAAATTATTCAAGATTATTTCAATAGGGGAGAGAGGCTAAACTCAACTCTGTTGAAACAAAAGGCGGAAGAGATGTTAGGTGCTAGGGTGAGCTACTGGAAAAGTGCTGGAGGCTGTTAGCAGGAGGTTGATCGACGAGAGGTGTCCAGCACATTGAGTTATTCTGAGTTTGCAAATATTTCTCTCTGTGATGAGGTCATGTGTGTTTGCTAATTGGTGCTTATGGAAGTCAGGCTCCTGCCTTCCTACAAAGACTGGAGATGGTAGTACTATACCCTTTGATGTTTCCATATCAAAGAGATGGCTCCCAGGTCTTTGAAACATTCATTTCCAAGATGGTAAAACTGGCAAGAAGTTGGGGAAGGATTTTCATATATTTCTAAGAGGCAAAGAAAGAGTTCACAATTCCAAGTTTTCCAAAGTAGGTGGTCAAATAAGGAGGTCAGAGGCCTACAGTCAGAAAGAAACTTTTCTAAAGTTTAGTTAAGCTGAGAGTAATGTTAAGGCCATCTTAATCACTTTCAAATTAAGTCTCTCCTTAGTAAATCCAGATTTGTTTTTATTTGACCGTCCTTCCATTCTTCCTCCTTCAGCTTCTTTGGGCCCTGGTCCAGCCAGGTGAGCGATCCTGTGAAGAGCTCCAGCTTTTCCTGAGGTCACTCAAGGCTGCAAGCAGTGGGAGCCAGATGCGAGTTCCAGCTTGTTCTCATCAGTTATAGTCTGCCCTCTTTCTTATTCACACTCAGCCCTGCTGATCTGTAAGTAACTCAGACTCACCCCCAGGAGCACTAACAACCTTCCAGAGATTCTTCACCAGCTTTCACAGTTGTGGAAATCTGTGATACAATAAACCTTTTTTTCATTTCATTCACAGTGACTGAGCCTGAAACTTAAGTGATACACAGCCCCAGCAAATAAGAATGCAACTAGATACAGCTTCTAATTTCTGTCTTAAATTATGTTTTCAAGATTAAGGCAACATTAATATGCCTGATATGACAACTTTTTGCATCTGAAATATATGCAAAATAAAGCAAAAATAACCTTTTTATAATTAGATAATCTAATATTTTTTCAATATCCAGCTGTTTCTGCAATTATTTTCCATAAATTCTTTAGCCTAATTGTCAAATGCTCCATTAAGAAGAAAACAAAACCCAACATTTCATAAATCTTTTTCCTCTTTAGTAAATGTTTTTCCCCTTACCCTGAAAATAAATTCTCAACTGCCTTAAAAAGTTCTGATAATAATCTGTAACTCTTGGTTATAAAATAATTATAGTAGTTGACCATGCCTCTGAAGCTTTCTCACTGATCCACTTTAAACTGTCTGCATTAGATAGTCTTTTTATCTGAATTCTGATTTTCATCTGTCACATACTCATTAACTTGGGGTTAGGCCTTCAACATATCTTTTTGGAGGTTATACTACTCAATCCATAACACCAAACAAGTAGAGTTGAGGGAGAGAGCATTTCATGCAGAGGAAACAGCAAATATAAAACAGCTGATTTTGAAAAAAGCATTGTTTAAAGGCCAAAAAGTATGTTCTCACATGAGAAGAGAGATTGAGAAGAGTATCACAGTATGATACTGCCCATGGAAGAGCATATAGGACAGTGAGAGTTACAGTAAGGTATTTTTAATTGGAAGATACTCCAGTGTTTTAAGAAGGAAAGTGACATGATTCAATTTCTATTTTCAAAGGATCACTACATGTATTAGATGCAGAATGGATTGCAAGGAATGAGGAATATAAAATTTAGATATAGAATGGAACTTGTAAAACAAAAGATAGTATAAATAAGCAAAAGAAGATATGGCAAACAAAGTTAAAATTCAAGCAGAAGACTGGGGGAAAATATTTACAGCATATGTAATAGACAACTAGTATGCTGATATAAAATAAAGCATAAAATCAATAAGAACAAAATGAAAAATCTAATAGAGGTAAGGAATAGGCAATTCACAGGTGAAATATGAATATGATCAATTATAGATAAAAACAAGTTCAATGTTACCAGTGTTCGGAAAAACACATAAGCAATAAGTTTGAAATTTTTATCCAACAAATTGAAATAAAGTTTGATAAAATTAAGTATTAATGAGGATGAGATGAAATAGGTACTATCACATACTATTATTGGGAAAATGGCTAAATATAAGCACTTTAAAATTAAAATTCACTTGCTCTGTAACTACCCTATAGAATATTTTCCCGAAGAGACATGCATACTGATGTTCAGAAAAGTGTTTTGTGTATTGTATATGTGCCATATATATTAAAACATATTCAAACAATAGTATGTACTTTCTATAGATACATATTTATAGATATATAAATACACAGAAAAAGGTCTGAAAAAATATGAATCAAACTGGCTATAATAGATTTTTCTGGATGAGTAAGTGCACTTTGAAATTTGGTAAATCAAAGGAGAATTTAGTCTTTTCCTTACTGTTTTATTTTTTTTTAAATCAGGAAAATACATTCCTCAAAGACACAGTATAATAGTTAGAAGGACAGACTCTGGAGCCAGACTGCTCAGTTTTAAATTCCAGCTCTGCTATTTACATATGTGTGACCTTGAACAAGTTACCCAACTTATTTGTTACTCTGCTGTGCTATTTGTAAAATGAAGATAAAATTTGAATCTACTTATACATAATTTTGGATATATTATGAGTGAGTTAAAATGTTTTATATATATATATTATATATAATTTGTTAATTATATATAATTCATGTATTTATAAAATGTATTATATATGTCATATATATACATATATATATGTGTGTATCTATATACTCACACACATATATATCTCAAGACTTCAACCCTAGTATATGCTACATGTTGATTCTTATAACTTGTGTAATTTTAAATATTTGAAAAGTTCAATGTGATCCCAAACGAAGAGATTACCATTGATTTGGGGAAATACATGTAGAGAAATAAGTACAACTCTACATTATCTGTATTATATCAGAGGGAGTTACCTTTTACTGTTTGAATGATAAGAGAAACTTTTACAGAAGTTGAGAGACTTTAAATCTCAGATTTACACAAGTTCATGTAAGGAAACATCCATCAGTGAAGAAAACATCTCTGGCTGGATCAAGTTAGAATGTGTGGGAAAAGCGCATGAAGCATGAAGGCTTTGAATTTGAAGCTCAGGGTTTTGAACTCTATCTCTGTAGCAAAGAAGAGTCCTTGGTGCTTTCTGAGTAAGGGAATGATACAGTAGGTCAGGTGTTTTAGGTTGACTTTTCTATTCTTGGTATGTAGGATTGTCTGTAAAGGAAAAACTAAAGCAAGCAGACTTGTCATGATGATAGCAACAGTTTGTGTGGTAGAGAGGATCTAAATTAACATGGCTGAAAAGGGAAAGAAAAGGAAGTTCAAGAGTACTTGAGAATCCCCTGGTTTCCAGAAATACATCACCTTATACCCAACTAAAGTTGCCAGATATAGAAAATAAAAATATAAGAAACACAATTAAATTTGAATTTCAGATAAATAACAAATAATTGTTTAATGTTAAATATGTCTCAAAATTGTATTTATTGTTTCCTTGAAATTCAAATTAAACTGGGAATTCTGGCAAAAAGAATGGTAGAGTAGGAAGGCATGGCAGAAATCTCCTCCCACATACATGCAAAGGAAGCAACTGCAGCAAAAACAACTAACCCTGAAAACTACCTGAAGGCTGCAGAACAGACCACCTACACCTGGTGAAGAAGAGAAGACCACACAGAAAGGGGTAAAATGGCACAGCCATGATCAGTCAGGACTCAAGCATGATCCACAAGTGGGAGGAAGAGGATCCAAGGAGGGAGGGGATAAGTGCTCAGGAACTCTGTACACGTGACCCTGGAGATCTGCTCTGGGAACATGAGCTGACACTGCATTCAGCTTTGGTGATTAATGGGGCTGGCACTACAGAGTTGGAGCACTCTAGGGAGCTGAGACTCCTGCTGCTTGCAGAGGACAGGCATACTCTGTCAGCCCACTGAGACAAGCACAAAGGAGTATGAAAGTTTTACCAGCAGTGGAAAGGGTGCCAGAGATGCAGGGGTTGGACTGAAGCTCTCTGCAGGAAAAAGGGCAGGTGGATGCCACATCTCCAGGCCACCTGCAACCCAACTAGTTGGGCACCTGCAGAAGCCAGCCCAAAACAATCCATCACCCTCACTAGTGGCCCAGCACCAAGGCACTTCTCTGCATACCCACCTGCCAGGCCACTCAGCCCAGCAGTGGTCAGACTTTGCTGCCTATTAGGCAGTGGGAGGTTTACTCAGCTTTACTGGCTCTCAGCCCAACTGGGCAGGCACCTGCAGGAGCCAGCTTGAAGTTCTCCCTCCTCCTCACTGGCAGCCAAGAGCCTCACTGCACCCTCTGCACACACACTCTGCCCACCTCATGGGTCCAACACCATCACTAGGCAGAGGGCAGCCCCACCCACAACAATCCCGGCAGAAGTACTGCTGGCTCACAAAGGGCTGGCTAAGTGATCTGCCAGCCTGGGTGGACTGAGCTGAACCGCTGCAGACAATGATCCCAACAGATGCTGCACAGCTAACAAAAAAAACTGCCAGCAGACAGGCAGAATGGCAACTCTGCCCACAGCCCACCAACAGCAACTGGGCTCCACCGCAAAAGTGAACCAGGCACAGGTGAGCAAAGAGTCCTGAGCTTCTCATTACAACACAATGCCTTCTTTATAAGGCTATTACTCTCTAGAATAAGAGGCATAGTGGATCTATCTAACACAATGGAAGAAACAGAAAACCTGACAAAATGAGGAGGCAGAAGAATATATTCCAAACAAAAGAAGAGGAGAAGGCTAAATGAAATGAAGATCAACAATCTTCCTGATAAACATTTCAAAGTAACAGTCATAAATATGCTCATTGATATGTGGAAAGCACTGATGATCTCAGGGAGGATTTAAACAAAAAGATTATTTCAAAAAGAGGCACTAAGAGCTGATGAATAACTGAAATTCAAAATGCAGTGTATGGAATGAATAATATATTGCTGCAAGTAAATGACACATTCAATGCGATGGAAATTAGAGAACTGTAAAACAACAAAGCTGAGGAACAGAGAGAAAAAAAGAATGTCTAGAATCAACAGGATGCTAAGAGCGCTGTGTGACAACTCCAAACAAAACAATATTCACATTCACATAATAGGGGTACCAGAAGGAGAAGAGAGGACAAAGGAGTAGAAAGTCTCTTTGGAGAAATAATTGCTGGAACTCCTCCAGTCTAAGCAAGGAAATAGACATGCAGGTCCTGGAAGCACAGAGAGCCTCTAACAAAAGGAACACCAGCACATACAATAATTAAAGTGACAAAGATTAAGGATGAAGAGAGGGTATTGAAGGCAGAGAGAGAGGCAAAAATTACTATAGGGAGAGGCAAAACTACTTATAAGTGCAACCCCTTAAGGCTATCAACAGATTTCTCAGCAGAAACTTTACAGGACAGAAGGGAAGTGGCATTAAATATTTACTGTATTGAAACAGAAGACCTCCAACCAAGAATCCTCTACCAAGCAAGGGTATCATTCAGAATTGAAGAAGAGATTAAAAGTTTCCCAGATAAATTAAAGTTATAAGAATTCACTATCACCAAACAGGTCTTATAGGATAAGTTAAAGGGATGTCTGTAGATGGAAATGTTCTTAAGACTAAACATTGTTCATCAGTGAAAATAAACCTACAGTAAAGGTAGTAGTCCAATTACTTAGTAAGCAAATAGAAAATTTAAAAAAAAGACAAAAATAGTAAAATCAACTTTCACAAAATCAGTAAATGGATACATAAAAAATGCAGATTATGACATCTAATACATAAAGTGCAGAGGAAGAAGAGATATAAAAAAGTACTTTTAGACTTGTTTGACATATAGTGTCCAAACATAAACTATTATATGTTTAGGAAAATGCTTATAAATATTATGGTAACTGCAAACATTTAGATACACAAAAAACGTAATAGAAATCCCATAACCACACTAATGAAAGCCATAAAATAGCAAGAGAACAGTATGACAGGGGAAGAAAGGAACAGAGAAACTAAAAAAGGACCCAGAGAACAATTAAGAAAATGACAGTAAGTACATACCAATACCAAGTACATATCAATAACCACCTTAAATGTAAATGGACAGAAAGCACCAATCAAAAGACAGAGTGGCTCGGTGGATAAATAAGACCAATCCATATGCCGCCTACAAAAGACACATTTCAGACCTAAAGACATACTTAGAATGAAAGTGAAAAGATGGAAAAAGATATTTCATGCAAATTATAGGGAGAAAAGAGGAGCAACAGTATTTGTGTCAGACAAAATAGATCTCAAAAGAAAGTAATAAGAGATGAAGAATATAATATAATAATAAAGTGGTCAGTACAGCAAGAAGATATAATCATTATAAATATTTATGAAACCAACAAAGGAGCCCCTAGATATGTAAAACAAATACTAACAGAACTACAAGGAGAAATAGACTCAACCCTTCATATTAGGGGACTTTAACACACTACATCAATACACAGCTCAACCAGACAGAAAATAAATAAGGTAACAGAGGCATGAAGAGCACAATAGATAATATGGACTTAAAATACATATACAGAATATTCCATCAAAAACAGCAAGATACCCATTTGCCTTAATTGCACTTGGAATGTTCTCCAGACAGATCACAGATTAGGACACAGAAAACTCATCAACAAATTCAAAAAAATTGAAATAGCATCAAGTATCTTTTCAGATCACACTGGTATGTATTAGAAATCAGTTACACAATTAAAGATGGTGGCATGAGAGGAGAGACAGAGGCTTCCTCCTAAAACTGGATACAATTAGAAAATTTAATTGGCGCAACTAATCCTGAGAGAGCAACAGGAAAGAGGACGCGTCAGACTGCACACACCTGGAGAAAAGAGCAGACCCCAGTGAATGGGGTAAAGTACCAGAGCTGTGGCTCCGTGGGACCCAAGCCCCTCCCCCACCTCAGCTCACCAGCAGGAGGACGAAAAATGGAGCAGGGAGGAAGTGGAAGGCTTGGGACTGCTGAATACCTAGCTCCAGAAATCTGCAGTGGGAGCACAAACCTACATTTCATGGTGCTTTCATGAGACTTGCATGACAACCGGGAAGAAAAGTTAATACAGGCACAGTTCCTGGAGAGACTGGGATTCTGGCTGCTTGTGGAAAGCAGGGATCCATATCTGGCTGCTCTGGGACAAAAACTTATACCTGTGTCCCCGGCCCACTGGCTCAGGCAGTGGAGACAGGCACAGGAGCCAGGAGGCGGGGAATAGCTCTTTCCTACACCTAGTACCGCTCTCCTGTGACCCCCAACATTACTTCAGGAGCTCAGCAGCTCCAGAATAGAGCTTCTGGACACGAGAGGGCGCCATATACAAACATGAAACACCAAAGGAACCTACCTGGTCCAGAGTAAAATTGTTAATACAACTCCCGAGAAAGAATTAAATGATATGGACCTTGTGACTCTTCCTGAAAGGGAGTTCAAAATAAAAATAATCAACATCCTAATGGAGGTACGGAAAGACATCCAAGAACTCAGGAATGAATTTAGGTCAGAGATCCAATCGTTAAAGAACACGATGGACAGTATTAAAAGCAGGTTGGATACGGTGGAGGAGACAATAAATGAAATAGAAACTAGAGAAGAGGAATACAAAGAAGCTGAGGCACAGAGAGAAAAAAGGATCTCTAAAAATAAAAGAATATTGAGAGAACTGTGTGACCAATCGAAGCAGAAAAATATTCACATTATAGAGATACCAGAAGAAGAAGAGAGAGAAAAAGGAATAGAAAGTGTCTTTGAGGAGGTAGTTGCTGAAAACATCCCCAGTCTGAGGAAGGAGATAGTCTCTCAGGTCATGGAGATCCACAGATCCCCCTACACAAGGGACCCAAGGAAGACAACAGCAAGACACAAAGTAAGTAAAATGAGAAAGATCAAGGATAAGAACAGACTGTTAAAAGCAGCCAGAGGCAGAAATAAGATCACATACAAAGGAAAGCACATCAGACTAACAACAGACTTCTAAGCAGAAACCTTACAGGCCAGAAGGGAGTGGCATGATGTATTTAATACCGTGAAGCAGAAGGGCCAGGAACTAAGATTACTTTATCCGGTGAGATCATCATTTAAATTTGAAGGAGGGATTAAACAATTTCCAGATAAGCAAAAGCCGAGAGAGTTTACCTCCCAAAAACCATCTCTGCAGTCTATTTAGGAGGGACTGCTATAGATGGAAGTGTTCAGAGGGTTGTATAACTGTCACCAGAGGTAGTAAAATCATGGTAGGGAGGGTGGAGCAGCTGATTGCGAGGCAAATGCAAAATTAAATTGACTATCCCCAAAGCCAATCAAGGGATAGAGGAAAAGCATAGAATCTGATACGTAATATATAAAGAACAAAGGAGGAAGAAAAAGGAGGAGAAATACAAAAGAACCTTTAGATTGTGTTTGTAACAGCATACTGAGTGAGTTAAGTAAGACTCTTAGATAGTAAGGAAAGTAACCTGGAACCTTTGCTAACAATGAATCTAAAGCCTGAAATGGCAGTAAGTACATACCTATCGATAATAACCCTAAATGTAAATGGACTGAAGGCACCAATCAAAAGACATAGAGTCACTGAATGCATAAAAAAACAAGAACCATCTATATGCTGCTTTCAAGAGACTCACCTCAAACCCAAAGACATGCACAGACTAAAAGTCAAGGGATAGAAAAAGATATTTCATGCAAACAATAGGGAGAAAAAAGCAGGAGTTGCAGTACTAGTATCAGGCAAAATAGACTTAAAACAAAGAAAGTAACAAGAGATAAAGAAGTACATTACATAATGATAAAGGGCTGAGTCCAACAAGAGGATATAACCATTATAAATGTATATGCACCCAACACAGGAGCAACAGCATATGTGAAACAAATACTAACAAAACTAAAGGGGGAAATAGACTGCAATGCATTCATTTTAGGAGACTTCAACACACCATTCACTCCAAAGAACAGATCCACGAGACAGAAAAGAAGTAATGACACAGAGGCACTGAACAACACACTAGAACAGATGGACCTAATAGACATCTATAGAACTCTAGACCCAAAAGTGACAGGATACACATTCTTCTCAAGTGCACATGGAACATTCTCCAGAATAGACCACATACTAGGCCACAAAAAGAGCCTCAGTAAATTCCAAAAGATTGAAATCCTACGAACCAACTTTTCAGACCACAAAGGCATAAAACCAGAAATAAATTGTACAAAGAGAGCAAAAAGGCTCACAAACACATGGAGGCTTAACAACACTCTTCTAAATAATCAATGGATCAATGACCAAATTAAAATGGAGATCCAACAATATATGGAAATAAATGACAACAACAACACAAAGCCCCAACCACTGTGGGATACAGCAAAAGCAGTCTTAAGAGGAAAGTATATAGCAATCCAGGCATATTTAAAGAAGGAAGAACAATCCCAAATGAATGGTCTAATGTCACAATTATCAAAATTAGAAAAAGAAGAACCAATGAGGCCTAAGGTCAGCAGGAGGGACATAATAAAGATCAGAGAAGAAATAAATAAAATTGAGAAGAATAAAACAATAGCAGAAATCAATGAAACCAAGAGCTGGTTCCTCAAGAAAATAAACAAAATAGATAAGCCTCTAGCCAGACTTATTAAGAGGAAAAGAGAGTCAACACAAATCAACAGAATCAGAAATAAGAAAGGAAAAATCATGACGGACCCCACAGAAATACAAGGAATTATTAGAGAGTACTATGAAAACATATATGCTAACAAGCTGGGAAACCTAGGAGAAAGGGACAACTTCCTAGAAAAATGCAACTTTCCAAAACTGACCCAGAAAGAAACAGAAAATCTAAACAGACCAATTACCAGCAATGAAATTGAAGTAGTAATAAAAAAACTACCAAAGAACAAAATCCCTGGGCCAGATGGATTTACCTCGGAATTTTATCAGACATACAGAGAAGACAAAATACCCATTATCCTTAAAGTTTTCCAAAAAACAGAAGAGGAGGGAATACTCCCAAACTCATTCTATGAAGCCAGCATCACCCTAATACCAAAACCAGGCAAAGACCCCACCAAAAAAGAAAACTACAGACCAATATCCCTGATGAATGTAGATGCAAAAACACTCAATAAAATATTAGCAAACAGAATTCAAAAATATATCAAAAGGATCATACACCACGACCAAGTGGGATTCATCCCAGGGATGCAAGGATGGTACAACATTTGAAAATCCATCAACATCATCCACCACATCAGCAAAAAGAAAGACAAAAACTACATGATCATCTCCATAGATGCTGAAAAAGCATTTGACAAAATTCAACATCCATTCATGATAAAAACCCTCAGCAAAATGGGTATAGAGGGCAAGTACCTCAACATAATAAAGGCCATATATGATAAACTCACAGCCAACATCATACTGAACACTGAGAAGCTGAAAGCTTTTCCTCTGAGATCGGGAACTAGACAGGGATGCCCACTATCCCCAATGTTATTCAACATAGTACTGGAGGTGCTAGCCATGGCAATTAGACAAAACAAAGAAATAACAAGGAATCCAGATTGGTAACGAAGAAGTTAAACTGTCACTATTTGCAGATGACATGATATTGTACATAAAAAACCCTAAAGACTCCACTCCAAAACTACTAGAAATGATATCGGAATACAGCAAAGTTGCAGGATACAAAATTAACACACAGAAATCTGTGGCTTTCCTATACACTAACAATGAGACAATAGAAAGAGAAATCAGGAAAACAATTCCATTGACAATTGCATCAAAAAGAATAAAATACCTAGGAATAAACCTAACCAAAGAAGTGAAAGACCTATACCCTGAACACTATAAGACACTCTTAAGAGAAATTAAAGAGGACACTAAAAAATGGAAACTCATCCAATGCTCTTGGTTAGGAAGAATTAATATCGTCAAAATGGCCTTCCTGCCCAAAGCAATATACAGATTTGATGCAATCCCTATCAAATTACCAACGACATTATTCAATGAACTGGAACAAATAGTTCAAAAATTCATATGGAAACACCAAAGACCCTGAACAGCCAAAGCAATCCTGAGAAAGAAGAATAAAGTGGTGAGGATCTCACTCCCCAACTTCAAGCTCTACTACAAAGCCATAGTAATCAAGACAATTTGGTACTGGCACAAGAACAGAGCCACAGACCAGTGGAACAGATTAGAGACTCTAGACATTAACCCAAACATATATGGTAAATTAATATTTGATAAAGGAGCCATGGACATACAATGGGAAAATGACAGTCTCTTCAACATATGGTGCTGGAAAACTGAACAGCTACATGTAAGGGAGTGAAACTGGATCACTGTCTAACCCCATACACAAAAGTAAATTCAAAATGGATCAAAGACCTGAACGTAAGTCATGAAACCATAAAACTCTTAGAAAAAAAACACAGGCAAAAATCTCTAAGACATAAACATGAGTTACCTCTTTTTGAACATATCTGCCCCAGCAAGGTAAACAAAAGCAAAAATGAACAAGTGGGACTATATCAAGCTGAAAAGCTTCTGTACAGCAAAGGACACCATCAATAGAACAAAAAGGTACCCTACAGTATGGGAGAATATTTTCATGAATGACAGATCCAATAAAGGCTTGACATCCAAAATATATAAAGAGCTCACGCTCCTCAACAAACAAAAAGCAAATAATCCAATTAAAAAATGGGCAGAGGAGCTGAACAAACAGTTCTCCAAAGAAGAAATTCAGATGGCCAACAGACATATGAAAAGATGCTCCACATCACTAGTTATCAGAGAAATGCAAATTAAAACAATAATGAGATATCACCTCACACCAGTAAGGATGGCCGCCATCCAAAACCAAAAGACAAACAACAACAAATGTTGGTGAGGTTGTGGAGAAAGGGGAAACCTCCTACACTGCTGGTGAGAATGTAAATTAGTTCAACCATTGTGGAAAGCAGCATGGAGGTTCCTCAAAATGCTCAAAATAGACTTACCACTTGACCCAGGAATTCCACTCCTAGGAATTTACCCTTAGGATGCAGCACTCCAGTTTGAAAAAGACAGATGCACCCCTATGTTTATCGCTGCACTGTTTACAATAGCCAAGAAATGGAAGCAACCTAAGTGTCCATCAGTAGATGAATGGATAAAGAAGATGTGGTACATATACACAATGGAATATTACTCAGCCATAAGAAGAAAACAAATCCTACCATTTGCAACAACATGGATGGAGCTAGAGGGTAGGGTATTATGCTCAGTGAAATAAGCCAAGCGGAGAAAAACAAATACCAAATGATTTCACTCATCTGTGGAGTATAAAAACAAAGGAAAAACTGAAGGAACAAAACAGCAGCAGAATCACAGAACCCAAGAATGGACTAACAGTTACCAAAGGGAAAGAGACTGGGGAGAATGTGAGGGTAAGGAGGGATAAGGGCGGGGAAGAACAAAGGAGGTATTATGATTAGCATGTATAATGTGGGGGTTGGGGGAAAGGGGAGGGCTTTGCAACACAGAGAAGACAAGTAGTGATTCTACAACATCTTACTATGCTGATGGACAGTGACTGTAATGGGGTTTGTGGGGGGGACTTGGGGTAGGGGAGTGCCTAGTAAACATAATGTTCTTCAAAAAAATAAAAATAAAAAAATTAATTATTTAAGAAAAAAGAAATCAGTTACACAAAGAAAACCTAAAACCCACAAACACATGGAAGCTAAACAACATGCTTCTATATTATCACTCGTTCAATAAATAAATCAAAACAGGAATCAAGGAAAACATGGAGATGAATGAAAACAAAAGTACAACATTTGAAAATATGTGAGGGGATGCAAATGTTTGCCACATACAAATATGAAACATCAAATGAACATGATTCAAACAAAAATCTCATAAACACCTGAAAAAGGGCTGAATGAAACTGAAGTCACCAATCTTCCTGAAAGAGAGGTCAAAATAAAAATTATAAACATGGTCATGTAGGCACAAAAAAATATTCAAGAACTCAGGGATGAATTCAGGTTGGAGATTCAATCACTAAGAAATTCCATATCTGAAAAGAAACAAACAATGGAGGGATTTAAAAGCAGATTCCATGTAGTAAGAGACAGTAAAAGGAATAGAAATTGGAAAAAAGAAATACAGAGAAGAAGAGGCACAGATGGGGAAAAAGGATCTCTAAAAATGAAAGAATATTGAGAGAACTTTGTGACCAATCCAAATGGAACAATATTCATACTATAGGGGTACCAGAAGAAGAAGAGAGAAATAAAGGGATAGAAACTGTCATTGAGAATGCAATTGCTGAAAACTTCCCCAATCTGAGGAGGAGAGAGTCTATCAGGCCATAGAGGTATACAGATGTTCCATCACAAGGGGCCCAAGGAAGACAACAAGAAGACATACAATAATTAAAATGGAAGAGAATAAGGATGAGGAAAGACTTTTAAAAACAGCTACAGAGAGAAAAATGATCACATTCAAAGAAAAATCCAATAGGCTATCATCAGACTTCTCAATAGAAACCTTACAGGTCAGATGGGAGTGGCATGATATATTTAATGCAATGAAGCAGAAGGGCTTCAAACCAAGAATACACTATGAGGCAAGATTAGCATTTAAATTTGAAGAAGGGATTAAACAATTTTCAGATAAGCAAATGCTGAGAGAATCCCACAAATGACCTCTATAGTGCATTTTGGAAGGACTGCTATAGATGGAAGTATTCCTAAGGCTAAATAGCTGTCACCAGGGGAAATAAAAGCACAGCAAAGAAAGTAGACCAATTAATTACTAAGAAGATACAGAATCAAATCAACTACCCCCAAAGTCAATCAAGGGAGAGAAAAAGAGTACAGAACATTATACCTAATATATAAAGAATGGAGGAGGAAGAAAAAGGAGGAAAAATAACTTAAGGTTGTGTTTGTAATAGCATACTAAGTGAGTTAAATTAGATTGTTAGATAGTAAGGGAATTACCCTTGAACCATTGGTAACCACAAATCTAAAGCATGCAATGGCAATTGGTACATACCTCTTGATAATTACCCCAAATGTAAATGGTCTGAATGCACGAAGCAAAAGATATAGAGTTACAGAGTGGATAAAAAAACATGACAGGGCTATATGCTGCCTATAAGAGACTCACTTCAAACCCAAAGACATACACAGACTGAAAGTAAAAGGATGAAAAATCATATTTCATGCAACTAATAGCGAGAAAAAAGCAGGAGTTGCAGTACTTGTATCAGACAAAATAGACTTCAAAGAAAGTAACAAAAGACAGAGAAGGACATTACATAATGATAAAGGGGTCAATCCAACAAGACGACATAACTATTATTAATATCTATGCACCCAACAAAGGATCACCTATATATGTGAAACAAATACTAACAAAATTAAAGGGGGAAATAGAATGCAATGCATTCATTTTAGGAGACTTCACCACACCACTCACTCCAACCCGACAGAACATAAGTAAGAACACGGAGACACTGAACAACATAATAGAACAGAACGACCTAACAGACATCTATGGAACACTCCACCCAAAAGCAACAGAATACACATTCTTCTCAAATGCACATGAAACATATTCAAGAATATATCCTACAGCAGGCCATAAAAAGAGCCTCAGTAAATTAAAAAGGATTGAAATTGTACCAACCAGCTTCTCAAACCAAAAAGGTATGAAACTAGAAATAAGTTACACAAAGAAAACAAAAAAGCCTATAAACACATAGACGCTTAATAACAAGCTCCTAAATAATCAATAATCAATGGATCAATGACCAAATAAAAACAGAGATCAAGCAATATATGGAGAAAAATGACAACAATAATTCAACACTGCAAAATCTGTGGGATGAAGCAAAGGCCATGCTAAGAGGGAAGTATATCGCAATACAGGCCTATGTCAGGAAAGAAGAACAATCCCATATAAGCAGTCTAAACTAACAATTAATGAAACTAGAAAAAGAAGAACAAATGAGGCCCAAATTCAGTAGAAGGAGTGACATAATAAAGATTAGAGCAGAAATAAATAAAATCAAGAAGAATAAATCAGTAGAAAGAATCAATGAAAGCAGGAGCTGATTCTTTGAGAAAATAAATAAAACAGATGAACCCTTAGCCAACTTATCAAGAAAAAAAGAGTCTATACACATAAACAGAACCAGAAATGAGAAAGAAAAAATCACTATGGACACCATAGAAATACAAAGAATTATTAGAGAATTCTATGAAAATCTGTATGCTAGCAAACTGGATAACCTGGAATGGACAAATTTCTGGAAAAATATAATCTTCTAAGGTTGACCCAGGAAGAAACAAAAATCTGAATAGACTAATTACCAGCAAGGAAATTGAATTGGTAATCAAAAAACTACCTAAGAACAAAACCCCTGGACCAAATGGCTTCACTGCTGAATTTTATCAAACATTTAGTGAAGACCTAATACCCATCCTCCTTAAAGTTTTCCAAAAAGTAGAACAGGAGGCAGTACTCCCAAACTCATTCAATGAAGCCAGCATCACTCTAATATCAAAACCAGGCAGAGACACCACAAAAAAGAAAATTACAGACCAATATCTCTGATGAACACAGATGCAAAAATACTCAACAAAATATTAGCAAACTGAATTCAAAAATACATCAAAAGTATCATCATCATGATCAAGTAGGATTTATTCCAGAGACGCAAGACTGGTACAACATTTGAAAATCCATCAACATCATCCATCACATCAACAAAAAGAAGGACCAAAACCACATGATCATCTCCATGGATGCCAAAAAAGCACTTGACAAAATTCAACATCCATTCATGATAATAACATGCAACAAAATGGGTATAGAGGGAAAGTACCTCTACATAATAAAGGCCATATATGACAAACCCACAGCCAACATCATAGTTAATAGTGAGAAGCTGAAAGCTTTTCCTTTAAGATAGGGAACAAGACAAGGATGCCCACTCTCCCCACTTTCATGCAACATAGTTCCTGAGGTCCTAGCCATGGCAATCAGAAAACACAAAGACATAAAATGCATCCAGATAGGCAAGGAAGAAGCTAAACTGTCTCTGTTTGCAGTTTACCTGATATTGTACATAACAAACCCTAAAGAATCTACTGTAAGACTATTAGATCTAATATCCAAATTCAATAAAGTTTCAGGATACAAAATTAATGCACAGAAATCTGTTGCATTCCTATACATTAATGATGAACTAGCAGAAAGAGAAATCAGAAAAAATAATCCCATTCACAATTGCATGAAAAAGAATAAAATACCTAGGAATAAACCTAACCAAAGATGTGAAAGACCTATACTGTGAAAACTACAAGACACTCATGAGACAAATTAAAGAAGATACCAATAAATAGAAACACATCCCATGCTCATGGATAGGAAGAATTGTCAAAATGGCCATACTGCCTAAAGCAATCTACAGATTCAATGCAGTCCCTATCAAAATACCAACAGCATTCTTCAACAAACTAGAACAAATAGTTATACAATTGATGTGGAACCACAAAACACCCTGAATAGCCAAAGCAATCCTGAGGAGGAAGAATAAAGCTGGGGAGAATATGCTCCCCAACTTCGAGATCTACTACAAAGTCACAGTAATCAAGACAAATGGTGCTGGCACAAGAACAGACCCATAGACCAGTGGAACAGACTAGAGAGTCCAGATATAAACCCAAGCATACATGGTCAATTAATATATGATAAAGGAGCCATGGACATACAATGGGGAAGTGACAGCCTCTCCAACAACCGGTGTTGGTAAAACTGGACAGCTACACACAAGAGAATGAAACTGGACTATTGTCTAACCCCATACACAAAAGTAAACTCAAAATGGATCAAAGACCTGAATGTAAGTCATGAAACCATAAAACTCCTAGAAGAAAACATAGGCAAAAATCTCTTGAATATAAACACAAGCAACTATTTCCTGAACACATGTCTTCAAAACAAAATAAAAAATGAAAAAATGGGACTACATCAAGCTGAAAAACTTCTGTAAAGCAAAGGACACCATCAGCAGAACAAAAAAAGATATCCTACAGTTTGGATAATATATTTGTAAATGACATATCTGATAAGGGGTTAACATCCAAAATATATAAAGAACTCACATGCCTCAACACCTGAAAAGCAAATAACTCTATTAAAAAATGGGTAGGGAATATGAACAGACACTTGTCCAAGGAAGAAACTCAGATGGCCAACAGGCACATGAAAAGGTGCTCCACATCACTAATTATCAGGGAAATGCAAATTAAAACCACAATGAGATATCACCTCGCAGCAGTTAGGATGGCCAACAAAGAAAAGACTACTAACAACAAATTCTCACAAGGACGCGGAGAAAGGGGAACACTCCTACACTGCTGGTGGGAATGTAAACTAGTTAAACCATTGTGGAAAGCAGTATGGAGGTTCATCAAAAAACTAAAAATAGAAATAACATTTGACCTGGCAACCCGACTCCTAGGAATTTACCAAGATGATAACTTCTCAGATTCATAAAGACAAAAAGACCTTATGTTTATCTCAGCACTATTTACAATAGCCAAGATGTGGAAACAACCTAAATGTCCATCAGTTGAATAATGGATAAAGAATAAATGGTACATATACATAATGGAATACTATTCAGCCATAAAAAAGAAACAAATCCTGCCATTTGCAACAGAATGGATGGAGCTAGAGGGTATTATGCTCAGTAAAATAAGTCAGGCAGACAAAGACATATACCAAATGATTTCCCTCCTTTGTGGAGTATAACAATGAAGCAAAACTGAAGGAACAAAGTAACAGCAGACTGACAGACTCCAGATGAGACTAGTGCTTACCAAAGGGGAGGGTTGGGTGAGGATGGGTGGGGAGAGAGGAATAATGGGATTGTGGGGTATCATGATTGATGCACATGGTGTGTGGGGGGTCATGGGGAAGACATTGTAGCTCAGAGAAATCAAATATTGACTGTGGCATCTTACTATACTGATGGACAGTGACTGCAATAGGGTATGGGGGGACTCGATAATAATGGTGAATGTAATAACCACATTGTTTTTCTTGTGAAACCTTCGTAAGAGTGTATGTCAATGATACCTTAATTTTTTTTAAAAGCATATGATTACCTTAATAAAAGCCAAGAAAGCATTTGATAAAAATTCAACATCCATTTATGATAAAGACTCACAACAAAATGGATATAGAGGGAACACACCTCAATGTAACAAATGCCATATACAACAATCCCACTGGTAACATCATACTCAATGGTGAAAACCTGAAAGCTTTTCCTCTAATATCTGAATCAAGAAAAAAATGTCCACTTTCACCATTCAAATGGTACTAGATCTCCTAGCCACAGCATTCAGACAAGGTAAGAAATAAAAGACATCCAAATTTGTAAAGAAGAAATAAAACTCTCACTATTTGCAAATAATATGATACTATATATACAAAACCTTAAAGAATCCATCAAAAAAAGTATTACAACTAATAACTGAATTCAGCAAAGTTCCAGGATACAAAGTTAATACAGAAATATGTTGTGTTCCTGTATACTAACAATGAACTAGGAGAAAGAGAAATCAGGACAACAATTCATTTACAATTGCATCAAACAGAATAAAATACTTAGGAATAAACCTAGCCACAGAGGCAAAAGACCTATACTCTGAAAAGTATAAGACATTCATGAGAGAAACTAAAGAAGGCATAAATAAATGGAAGTTTATCCCACACTCGTGGGTTGGAAGAATTAGTAGTCAAAATGGCCTTTCTTCCCAAATCAATTTACAGATTCAATGCAATCCCTATCAAAATACCAATTGCATTATTCAGTGAACTGAAGCAAGTAATCCTAAAACTTATATGGAACAACTAAAGACTCTTAACAGCAAAGCCAACCTTAGAAAGAAGAATAAAGCTGGGGGTATTATGCTCCCTGACTTCAAGCTATTACTCCAAAGCTACAGTAATCAACGCAGTATGGTCCTGGCATAAGAACAATGGATCAATGAAATAGAGAGCACAGGTATGAACACACGCACATATGATCAATTATTATATGATAACAGAGCCATAAATATACAATAGGGAAAAGACTGTCTCTTCAATAACTGATGTTAGGAAAAATGGACAACTACATGCAAGAGAATGAAACTATCCAACTCCATACACAAAATGAAACTCAAAATGCATTATAGATCTAAGTATAAGATATGAAACCATAAAACTTAGAAGAAATAATAGGCAAAATCTCTTGAACATAAGTATAAACAATTTTTTCCTTGACACATCTCCTCAGGCAAGGGAAACAAAAGCAAAAATGAACAAGTGGGACTATATCAAACTGAAATGCATCTGTACAGCAAAGGACACCATCAACAAAACAAAAAGACAACCTATAGTATGGGAGAATATATTTGTAAATGATTCATCTTATAAGGGATTAATATCCAAAAATATATAAAGAACTCCTGTGCCTCAACACCAAAAAAGACAAATAACCCAATTAAAAAATGGGCAGAGGACCTGAACAAACATTTCTCCAGTGAAGAAATACAGACGGTCAACAGGCACATGAAAATATGCTCCACATCACTAATCATCAAGGAAACGCAAATCAAAACCACAGTGAGATATGACCTCACACCAGTCAGAATGGCCACTATTCAAAAGACAAGAAATATCAAGTGTTGGTGAGGATGTGGAGAAAAGGGGACCCTCCCACAGCATTTCTGGGAATGTAAATTGGTGCAGCCACTATGGAAAGCAGTATGGAGTTCCCTCAAAAAACTAAAAATAGAAATACCATATGACCCAGTAACCCCATTTCTAGGAATTTACCCAAAGAAAACATAATCCCTCATTCAGAAAGATATAATGCACCCCTATGTTAATGCCACATTGTTTACAATAGCAAAAATATGGAAGCAACCAAAGTGTCCATCAGTAGATGAATGGATCAAGAAGAGGTGTTACATATACACAATGAAATATATTGAGCCTTAAAAAAGAAAGAAAACTTGCCATTTACAACAACATGGATGGATTTAGAGGGCATTAAGCTAAGTGAAATAAGTCAGGCAGAGAAAGACAAATACCACATGATTTCACTTATTTATGGAACCTAAAAACCAAACAAAACAAAATGAACAAAATAGCAGTAAATTCATAAACACTGAGAAGTGACTGGTGGTCACCATGGGGGAGGGGTTGGGTGGGTGCATGGGAAGGATGAGGGGGATAAAGAGGCACAAAAATTCTCAATCATAATATAAGCTGATCAGAGGGATAGAGTACAGCATGGAGAATATAGCCAATGATTCTGTAACATCTTCACATGTCGACAGATAGTAAATACACTATTTGGGGTAAGGATTTAATAATGTGGGTAATTGCTGAACTACTGTGTTATATGCTTGAAACTAATATAAGATTGTATATCCACTATACTTCAATAAAAAAATTTACTAACTCAAAAAACAATCAAAGGTGTTGCTACAGTATTGGAAATAAAAGTGTTTTCTAAAAAAATGAAAAACAAATTTAACTGGACATCTTGTATCTAGCAATGCTATCTCTAAGAACCATATTTTATCTTTAATTTCAGATTTATTCATCCTAGATAGTACTTCAACAACCTTATTTGTTCAGTGATGTGAGAAAACAGAAGTGGCTGCATGGCAGTCACAACTTTCCCTTTAATGGGGCCATGGCTATATCTTCTAGTGGAAACATTCCTCTTTATGTTTAAGTCCAAAGTTGTGAGAACAGAGCACATGATGCCTATAAACAGAAAATAAGTGACAGGAGACGCCTCCATTCTCACACTGCACCAGTCACAGGTTCTGAGCAAATGGTGCATCTTTTGAACTGTACCATAGTATTGCTACCATCCAACCATTCTGTTGCTGGGTCTTTAATAAGTTATTCCACTCTTCTGTTAAACCATTCTTGCATTTGGTACATGATAAAACCAGTAAATCTCCTGGGTAGAGCCCATTTATGAGTATTTTTTCAATAAAAATATTACTTTGTCAGTAAAAATAACATTTGGGAAGTCTACATATGGTGGTGCTAGCAGAAGCATTGTGGATAGGAAAAGCAAATCCATAATCAGAGTAAGTGTTGTTCCGAAGAGGACCTCAATACAGAAGAGGTAAAATGTAATCAACTTGCTGTCTAGAGACTGGCTGGTCTCCCCAGAAAACAGTGTCATATCAGGAGCTCAGACCTCTACCACTGGCAAGTTGGGCATTCATCAGTGGCAATAACCATTGCAGACTTGGTGAGTAGATGTGCATTTTATTAACCTTTAACTAACCCTTCTTCCTGTCATCATGGATATTTTGTTAATGAGTCCATTGAGCAAATGCCAGAGTGGCTGAGGAAAGAGGCTGCTTGACACTCATAGATGGGTTTTGTTTATTTGAATACTATGATCCTCTATTAAATGGATATCCTCTGCTGGGCACCAGTATCCAAGAAGAATATCTTTACAGTTCGAGAACTCTATCCATGTATATCTTTTCCATATTTATTTTGGCAACAGTTCTCCAATCTTGTTCTTCCAGGACCCTGGACATTCAGCTAAATTAACCCATTGTCCATAATAGATATAAATCCACATGTCTGGCCATTGTTCCTTCAACACAAACTGAACATATAGATGTTCAACCCATTAGGAGTATTTCCATTCTTACTATCCCCCAGTCTTTCAGGGCCATCCCTGAGTGGGACTGTATGCCTGTATTTCAGTTTGGTGCCAAAATAACATCTGTAAAAAAGGTCCCACTGTGTCTGAGTCAGCTAGTCATAGATAACTTTCCATAAGAACAGAGCTGGAAGTGAGAGGCTGTGATGCAGCAGTAGCAAGTTCCTTGGAAGTGAGTGACTTGTTCACACTTACTTATTCCAACAGGACACATTTCCATTTGTTGATGGAGTGCCACTATATAAGCCTGACATTAGAGCTTAATGGGTCAGATAATGTATTCATTTTCTATCACTGTGTACAAACTACCACAAATTTAGTGGCCTAAAATGATACCCACTGATTAGCTCCAGTTCTATAGGTCAGTCATCTGGCACTCCATGAATGGATTCTTTACTCAGGATCTCATAAGACTTAAATCAAGGTGTAAACAGGGCTGTGTTCCTTTCTGGACATGCTGGGTAAGAATCTGCTTCCAAATGTATTCAGATTATTGGCAGAATTCAATTTCATAAGGTTATAAGACAGAAGTCACTGTTTCTTTGACATACAGTCCTCTATCATCATGTCAACAACAGTGTATCAAATCCTTTTCAGGCTTCAAATCTCTGGCTTTCTCCTTCATGCTAACTGGATATAACTTCCTGTTTTTAAATGGCTCAGTTGACTAGACTAGATCCACTGGGATAATCAGAACTGTCCTATTTCAAGGTCAATTGATAAATAACCTTCTTACATCTTCAAAGTGTATGGTGTTGCTCCAAAACCCTAGGGTTCTATGCTGTGATTCTTCTATTTGGGCTTGCCAGAACTTTAAAGAGCATCTGTGACTTTCACAGATACCTTACGTACCATTCAATCTGTTAATGCTCAGCTTATAGAAGCTTTTCTTACTCTGCGGTCCATTCAAAATCAGCAGCTTTATGGATTATGTAGAAAATAAATCAAAACAATGGTTTTAAGTCATGTCCTTGTTCACTAACCTAAACTTACCTTTTTTTTCAATGATGTGGATCAAGTAGTTTTAGTAGACATCTTAACTATTTCAGTACTAGAGGAACACCATGATTAATTAGGCCATTCTGACAGAATATATCAGGCTATTCTGTATGTTTCTCAAGCCTTGCCATCTATTTGCTGACCACACCCGTTTTTTTACATGGTTGAGTACCGCCACTCCAAGCATTACTGGTCATCCCTAGCTTTCCAAAAAGCTATTACAAAGATTTTGAAGGAACTGGTCCTCCAGCATAAATATATTTCTCAATGCTACTGTGAAAGGAGTATCTTATCTCCTGATCTCTTGTGGGATATAATGAGGAGGGAATGATTGGGTTGCATATGATAAATCCTGTCCAACTTCCCTATATCAATAATTCCTTAGAATCCTTTTGCTGTATTTTACCCAGGAAATTCAGCTATCTCAATGTAATCTAGGTTTTTTCCAGGTTTCACTCAACCAAGCAAAAAAGCAGTATGATTCATTATTAGTTCCTTGAAACTATGAAATCTATGAAATGAAAAGTGAACCCATATAAGTAAGTTCAGCCCAATCCAATGTTATACTCTTTTATCTTTGGCCAAATACCTTTCTAATCAATTGCCCATATATATATATGCCATCTGGGATTCTGTTGACATAAACAAACAAAATTTTGCAATCACTTAGGTTTCAGAATTACCTTCCCCTACATACCACATTATACTACTCCCCCCGGTGGGCTGGGACCCTTTGTTATAGATTTGGATACCAAGAGGATTAGTAGAGTTTCTTAAGGAGTATCAACATCCTCTTAAAAGTTGTTATCCTTAAGTGAGGTTACTACAGGCTACTTCCAGTGTCAAGAGAGGCTTGATGAATTTTGGTGGCCAAGGTTATCAGAATATATACATATATTCATATTCACTTCTTAACAGTCCCACCATTTCTCAATCAATTCCCTAACATATAAGAACCTGGCTAGCGAAGTGAGTGAATTGTGCTGTGATCTGCTTCCCACAGGATATATTTGAGTCAGATTATAATCCCATTGGCCCTGTGGTTATAAAAGATAAAAAATTATTTTAGGGTATTCATAAAGACTTTCTGGTTCTCTGTCTGTGCCTTGAGTTCAAATCTAAAGTCTTAAATTTCCTTTTCGTTCCTGTAGGTTCTCTGGTTCAGTTAAAAGCTTTCATCCTCCCTACTTCTTATAACTGATTATGTGTTTCTTAATGTAACTCTACTTGCTATAATAGAAATACCCCAAATTCTCAGTGGCTTAAATGATAAAAAGTTTTTTCACATCCCAGTATATAACATTTTATAGTTACATAGCTTCCATGCAGTCATTCAATTGATTCAGGCCCTTCACTTATTTATTCCTTATTTATTCATTTAAATTTTCTAATAATACTAACAATTCAACCAAAATATTTGGAATGAAAGGGTAATCAGGTTTATATAGGAGATTTCCATAGGTCAAGCCAAGGCAGAGCTTACATCCCTTAGGTCCCATTCTATGAACCAGAATTTAATTTTATGGTCGCAACTAATTACAAGGAAGACTGAAGTTAACTGTGTATCTAAGAGGAACTTGTTTTGAAAAATATACAAACTTGCTGCTACTCTCTACCCTCTTATTCCCATATAATGTCAAGTAACTATTCCTTTATAAATATCACTCTAATTCTCATACATGGTTCTCATTCACCCTCTCCTCAAACTTCCATCCTTTCATGCATTCAGTTCAATGTCCAGAAACTGCAAGTGATGCACATTTTTTTGTCATCAGACTCAGATGTGTCTTTCCATGATCAAGCAGCCTGTGAACCAGGATAACATGTTATCATCCCAACCCTAAAATACCCAGTGGTCGAAGAGAAAAGAAGACCCCAGTAAAATCTCCATTTGGTAAAGATAGGAATGGATGACACAAAGGAGCTCTGGTCTATAGAAAGTATGAAATCCTCCTGGGCAGGCATTGTGAAGGCCCCATACCTGGAGACAGGGAAATATTCTAATTATATCCTAAATCATCTTTCTGGGAAAAACTGTTTCCTGAGAACCCCATTTTTTCCCCTTTTGAATTATTTCTTTGTTGAGTATCCATTATTACCTAGCTTAGTAGGAGAAATATCTGCCGTCCTAGGTTGCTGAATAAATTTCACAGTTACTTTTGGTCCCAGGACTTGTCTGGTTTTACTTTTTATAAAAACACCAAATATTAACAAATTCTGTCCTTAAAAGCTGGTGATTCTTTTCTGTTAGTTTCTCATTATTTCCTTGACCCCAGCAACTATGCACAAAGATGTTTTCTAGATTACGTTGTAACTTGCCCATTTCACTAGCTCCTCATTCCACCTCTTTCTCAAAGTATTGGTGATGTTACTGAGGATATCTGAAACAATGGGGTTGGGTAAAATTACCTGAAAACTACCACAAAAATGATTCACTTTCTTTAATAGTCTTACTAGAACTTAGTTACTTGAGACCTGCTACAACTTATTCTTAGTATTTGGTTTTAAGAAACAATCCACTTTTTCAGTCTTACAAAGCACATGAACTCTGAATTTTTTCTATTATCTTTCATCTCTGCTTAAAACCAGTGCATTCTTGCATATATTAATCTCTTTCTTGTGTCACCTGGCTAATGTCACCAACAGTAGCCAGTACGTACTGTCACTGTCTTCTAATCTTTCCCCTAGAATGATTCTACCTTCCAAGTTCTCACAAATGATTTTACCAAATGTCTTGCCATAGCATGAGGGTTCCACAGTCCTTCAGCTACGATAGCTTTTTCATTGCTGTTTGCCACGTTTGCTAAACAAACTCCATCTATTTTAGTTCCATTGTTATGGCAGCACCTAAATTATGGCACCAATGACTAAATATAGTCAAGGTTTATTTGGAAAAATAAATCACCGAAGATATTTCAAGCGGAAAGAAGCTTAATTGAGATGTAGTAGTTTTAAAATAAGTTCCTATTGAGAGATAAGATCAGTGTCTTTTCTCTTTGAACCTGGAATGGCTTGTATCTCCTTCAGCAATAGATGTAACCCCATATAACTCCCAAATCTAAATTATAAAAATCCATAAAGCTTATCCCAGTTCACTTGGCATAGTCACTATGAGGGAAGCCAGATGCTATGTTAGACAACTAACTATACCAAAAACACTATGCCCGAGAAGCCAGTTGGCAGCCAGTATCAACTGCAGGCCAGGTGAATAAGCCTTAATGGAATTTTTTCTTTCTGAGTTTTCATGACCTCTAATTGCAACCATACAAGAGACTCCAGGGAAAAACTTTCTAGCCAACCCCCCCAAAATTCAGACATATAAAACTGGAAAAAGTAAAATGGATGTTTTAAATTGTTAGGATTATGGGATACTCAACAATACTAAACAGAACAATAAGAATTAGGAGCTTATGAAATTTCTGGAAAGAATTTTTACTTCTACACATGAAAAATTAACTGCCACAGAGATTTCTCCTCCACCACACACAAAAAAATAAAAACTAGAAGACCAGACATAATATATGAAACTTCTGTTTGCAGGCATCAAAAAACAGGCAGCAAAGGGCTGTGATCCCTGAGGGAAGAATAACTAATTAGGTGGATTCTATCATTGCCTCATCTTAACACAAGGAGGCAGTTTCCGGGTTGCAGATCACAAAGAACACCTATGCAGCTCAGAGGCCTCAAAGAGTTGAAGAGGAGACTGTGAAAGGATTTCAGCAAGATCAAGGCAGCTGGAATTTGTGGGGCAAAATAATGGAAGAAAGGGAGCTACTTAGAAATGGAGTCCCAGAGATCTAAAGTCTTTGTTGAATACTGATCTAGATAAGTATGGGTCGAAATTCCATTGGACCAGGGAATAAAATACTGGAAAACTTTTAATAGGTCAAATATAGTTCACATAAGGACTAGAAAAGCTCATATTCCTACCACCTGAAGTGAAGTGATGTCAAATTTACAAGGCAATTTCAAGTCTTCTGAAGAGTATCCCCACAGATGTGAATTAGACCTTACGAAAAGCTGGTCTGTATCCACACCCAACAATGTAAAATTTTCAATATCCATATTCCAGAAAAACCTTGCCAGGTATGTAAATAAGAAGGGAATATGGCCTGTAACCAGGAGGACAATTAATTAAGAAAAGCAGACCTAGAAATGGGAGAAATTAAAAGTTTTTAAAAACATATTACAAATATCATAAACATGCTCAGGGAGGTAAAGGAAACATGAAGATGATGAGAAAAGAAAAAGAAGCTACAGAAAAAAGAAACAGAACTTCTACAGATAAAAAAACACAATACTTCAATAATTATGAAATTAACATCAGATTAGACACTTCAGAAAAAAAATCAGTGAATTGACATAACAATAAAATGACTCAAAGTAAAGCCCATTGGTCAAATGAAAAGCTTTGGTTTAGTCCAAGTGGACAATATTAACCTACCAAAAATAAGTATAATTGGAATCTCAGAAGAAATAAAGGTGCAAGAGAAAAGACTGCAGAAATAACTCCCATACAATCAAAGTCAATGAAAACTCTAATCCTAGATTGAAGAAACATGGCAAACCATAAGCAGAAGAAATACAAAAGCACATCATAATGAAATTACTAAAACATCAGTGACACAAGTAGATACAGGGGAAGAAAGACACATTCTATTCAACAACAACAACAACAACAACAAAAAACTAAGAAAGAGAGCTGGCTTCTTGTTGTATAAGCCACAATAAAATTAATTTACATCTATAAATGTTAAAAGGAAAAGAAGCTATCAATGATAATTTTATATTTAGAGACAATATATATTAAAAGTCAAGCCAAAAATGAGCTGCCATCACTAGCAGAACTGCACTAAAAGAAATTTTAAAGAAGTCCTTCAAATAGAAGAAAAACAAAACAGAAAGAAATGATGAGTGCCAAAAATTAATAACTATATCAATTTTTAATCTTTTAAGGTGATTATTGATGATGGATATCAAATATAATCATCTTTGTCAAGATTATAACATGGGTAGAAGTGTAACACATGACAGCATTATCAAAAATGCTGAGAGGGAGTAAATGGAAGGTCCTTAACACTATATGTGAATTGGTTGATCATTTGAATGTAGACTGTGATTGAATTGGTTGATCATTTGAATGTAGACTGTGATTAAGTTAAAGATACACTGTAAACCTGAGAGAAAAAACTAAATAAATATATATAGCCAATAGTACAGGTAAAATAGACCTATAAAAAATAATCTGAAATAAGACAGAAAAGGAGAAAAAATATACAGAAGATAGAAAACTAGAAAACAATTATGAGACTGTAGGTTTATATCAAACTACATTAAATTTAAATGATCTAAATACATTAATTAAAAAACAAGGGAGTGTCACAGTAAATTAAAAACAAGATCAAACTCTATGTCATAACAAGAAACCCACACTGAATATACAGAATCAAATTAGTTCAAAGGGAAAAGGTAGAAAAATATATGACATGCAAACACTTACCAATCCAATACAAAGCTAGAGTAGCTATATTAATATCAGACAAAGTTGACTTCAGAACAAAGATTATATTACTAGGGATAAAAAGGTACATTCTATAGGGAAAAGAAATGCACAATTCATTAGGAAGTCATAACAATCTTAAGTATCTATGCATCTAATAACAATATCACACTACATGAAACAAATACAAATAGAAGGTTGAAGGAGAACTAAAAAACACACAGATTGAGGGACTTTAATATTTCTCTCTCTGTGAGCAATAAAACAAATAGCAAACACACCCCCCACTGAAAAAGTAAAAACACCAAAGATTTTAATAACATCAAGGAATTTGACCTAACTGGCATTTATAGAACATTCCACCCAGCAAGAGTTGAATGCAACTCTTTTTCAAGTGTGTTTGAAACATTATCCAAGATAATAATCTACTTCTATTTTAAGTCTATAGATTTAAAAGGAATGAAATCATGCAAAGTAATTGCTAACAAACAATGACCAATAAAAAGATATCTAGAAAGTCCCCAAATATTTGAAAATGAGAAACATATATATGTATATATATACACACACACAATCCATAAGTAAAAGAAAAAAGAATCACAAAATTTTGAACTGAAGAAAAATGAAATATATAAAAATTTGGAGATGCAGCTAAAACATTGCTTAGAGGAAAATTTATAGCACTTAAGACCAACATTAAAAAGGAAAGGTCTGGAAGCAAAAATCTCATCTCCCACTTTAAGAAACTAGAAAAGGAAATCAAACCTAAAGTAAGCAGAAGGCAAAATATAAGGATAAGAGTAGAAACTAATGAAATAAAAATGAGACAAAACAAAAAATAGAGGAAATCAACACAGCCAAATGATAGTTCCTTAAAATCAGAAAAAATTACAGAAAGTCATTTATCTTACATTAAGATTAAAAAAATACAAGTTACCAATATCCAGACTGAACAAGATACTACAGATACTACATACATTGAAAAAAAATAGAATATACAACTTTATTTCAATAAATTTGACAATTTAGATAAAATGGGCACATTTGTTGAAGGATGAAAATATTCAAAGCTCATATTAAATAGATCTATATATATGACTTTATATGTATTACAGAAATTGAATTTATAATTTTAAAACTTCTGAAAAAGAAAGTCCCAAGATCATCCAGAAATGAAACAAAGTAAAACTTTCTTCATTTGCAGGTCTTATAATCATGTCTATATTAGGCATCCTAAAGAATGTACAAGAAAAGTTATAAATACGTATACCAAGGTTGCAGAACATAAAGTCAATATACTAAAATTAATTACATTTCTATATTTATATAAAAATTGGAATTTGAAATCAAGAAAATAATCTATTTATAAATTCCATACAAATGGAATAATATTATTTAGCCTAATATCTGTCTTCTTCTGTTCACCATTACACTTTAAGGTTTCACATAGGTTGATACACTGATTAGTGACATGTTCCTTTTTTTGCTGAATAGCATTCTATTATATAGCTATATTGAATTTGTTCATTTACTTGTCAATTGAGGAACATCTGGGATGTCTCCAGTTTTTGGTTATAGTTTTACAAATGTAATACCTTTGTAAAAATACACGTGATTATTGCTTAAGGGTAAATATCTAGACATGAGATTTCTGGGTCATGTAGTAAGTATACATTCTTTAAGTTATTTCTGAGTGATTTTATAACCTGCCTGTGGCATTTTACATTCCCCCTAGCTAGACGTAAAAACTACAGCTGTTCCTCAATCTCATGAAAGCTTAATATTGCCAAAATTTTTCATTTTAGTGATTCCTGTGGTTATGTAGTGTTATCTCAATGTGGTTTTAATTTCACTTCTGCAAAGGTTAATTATTTTGAGCATTTCATAACACCCTCTAACATATTAAGTTTTTATACTAATTCTATACAGCATTGTATCATGATTATTACAACACATGTGGAAAGAAGCAGCGTAAGTTTGTGAGCCACACTGTGATTACACCCAAGTTAAACTTGCATGTGCTTATGCATAAGGGCAGGGATGAAATTAATTTAAATCAGTTGTTTTGCCAGGACTATAGGATATAGCTTCTCAACATTTCCATATGACTCATGTTATTTATGTCTTCTGTAAACTGCACAAAAATCTAGTTCAGGCGATCATGCATATTTATTAAATTTCTGTCATTTTGCTCTGCCCTATTTCTATTCTTTGACTGCTTTTCTGTATTATTATTATTGTTATTATTGTATTTATTATTATTATAACTTTTTGCCACTCTTTATAAAGGAATTCCTAACATTCCTTTTCGGTTCTCTTTCTTTCTATCTTCCAAATAATTTACCAAAATGTTCAAGATGGCGTTTCAAAAGCCTGACTATGTCAAGGATAATAAAATTTTATTAGTTAACTTTAATTTTAAAGATATGCCAAAGAGGGATCTTAAGTAAGGTAGAAGACTTGGGGAAGAGGAAAACATTACCAAGTTTGAGAAGCTGTTTTGCATGAGTTTTGCTCTAGGTCCATATGATTTTCACCTGAATTAATCACTTCTAACTCATATAGTTACTTCTTATTTCAAGATTTTTCCAAATGCACATGCTCACGCATCAGATCCCTCCATTACAAATGATGATATTTGCTTGTCATTCATTCTTATAAATGATAGTACTCTACCTAGAATATGGATTCAAAATTCTGTCTCTTCTCTGAAACAACGTAACTTACTCCTATAGATCATTCCTTTTTTATATGAATTTCTTTACCTTGTACTTTCTGTGATTCTTTTTTTTTTAATTTTATTTTGGTATCATTAATCTACAATTACATGAAGGACATTATGTTTACTAGGCTCCCCCCTTCACCAAGTTCCCCCCACATCCCCGTTCACAGTCACTGTCCATCAACATAGTAAAATGCTATAAAATCACTACTTGTCTTCTCTGTGTTGCACAGCCCTCCCCGTGCCCCCCCCAACACACACTATACATGCTAATCGTAATGTCCCCTTTCTTTTTTTTCCTGCCCTTATCCCTCCCTTCCCACCTGTCCTCCCCAGTCCCTTTCCCTTTGGTAACTATTAGTCCATTCTTGGGTTCTGTGATTCTGCTGCTGTTTTGTTCCTTCAGTTTTCTTTTGTTCTTATACTCCACATATGAGTGAAGTCATTTGGTACTTGTCTTTCTCCACCTGGCTTATTTCACTGAGCATAATACCCTCTAGCTCCATACATGTTGTTGCGAATGCTAGGATTTGTTTTTTCTTATGGCTGAGTAATATTCCATTGTGTATATGTACCACATCTTCTTTATCCATTCATCTACTGATGGACACTTAGGTTGCTTCCATTTCTTGGCTATTGTAAACAGTGCAGCGATAAACATAGGGGTGCATCTGTCTTTTTCAAACTGGAGTGCTGCATCCTAAGGGTAAATTCCTAGGAGTGGAATTCCTGGGTCAAGTGGTAAGTCTATTTTGAGCATTTTGAGGAACCTCCATACTTGTTTCCACAATGGTTGAACTAATTTACATTCCCACCAGCAGTGTAGGAGGTTTCCCCTTTCTCCACAACCTCACCAACATTTGTTGTTGTTTGTCTTTTGGATGGCGGCCATCCTTACTGGTGTGAGGTGATATCTCATTATGGTTTTAATTTGCATTTCTTTGATAACTAGTGATGTGGAGCATCTTTTCATATGTCTGTTGGCCATCTGAATTTCTTCTTTGGAGAACTGTTTGTTCAGCTCCTCTGCCCATTTTTTAATTGGATTATTTGCTTTTTGTTTGTTGAGGAGCGTGAGCTCTTTATATATTTTGGATGTCAAGCCTTTATTGGATCTGTCATTTATGAAAATATTCTCCCATACTGTAGGGTACCTTTTTGTTCTATTGATGGTGTCCTTTGCTGTACAGAAGCTTTTCAGCTTGATATAGTCCCATTTCTTCATTTTTGCGTTTGTTTCCCTTGCCTGGGGAGATATGTTCAAGAAGAGGTAACTCATGTTTATGTATAAGAGATTTTTGCCTGTGTTTTTTTCCAGGAGTTTTATGGTTTCATGACTTACATTCAAGTCTTTGATCCATTTCGAATTTACTTTTGTGTATGGGGTTAGACAGTGATCCAGTTTCACTCCCTTACATGTAGCTGTCCAGTTTTCCAGCACCATCTGTTGAAGAGACTGTCATTCCCCCATTGTATGTCCATGGTCCCTTTATTGAGTATTAGTTGACCATATATGTTTGGGTTAATGCTTAGAGTCTCTATTCTGTTCCACTGGTCTGTGGCTCTGTTCTTGTGCCAGTACCAAATTGTCTTGATTACAGTGGCTTTGCAGTAGAGCTTGAAGTTGGGGAGTGAGATCAGCCCCACTTTATTCTTCCTTCTCAGGATTGCTTTAGTTATTCAGGGTCTTTGGTGTTTCCATAAGAAGTTTTGAACTGTTTGTTCCAGTTCATTGAAGAATTCTGTTGGTAGTTTGATAGGGATTGCATCGAATCTGTATATTGCTTTGGGCAGGATGGCCATTTTGATGATATTAATTCTTCCTAGCCAGGAGCATGGGAAGAGTTTCCATTTGTTAGTGACCTCTTTAATTTCTCTTAAGAGTGTCTTATAGTTTTCAGGGTATAGGTCTTTCACTTCCTTGGTTAGGTTTATTCCTAGGTATTTTATTCTTTTTGATGCTATTATGAATGGAATTGTCTTCTGATTTCTCTTTCTATTAGTTTATTGTTAGTGTATAGGAAAGCCACAGATTTCTGTGTGTTAGTTTTGTATCCTGCAACTTTGCTGAATTCCGATAGTAGCTCTGGTAGTTTTGGAGTGGAGTCTTTAGGGTTTTTTATGTACAATATAATGTCATCTGCAAATAGTAGAGTTTAACTTCTTCTTTACCAATCTGGATTCCTTGTATTTCTTTGTTTTGTCTAACTGCCATGGCTAGCACCTCCAGTACTATGTTGAATAACAGTGGAGATAGTCAGCATCCCTGTCTTGTTCCCAATCTCAGAGGAAAAGCTTTCAGCTTCTCACTGTTCAGTATGATGTTGGCTGTGGGTTTATCATATATGGCCTTTATTATGTTGAGGTACTTATCCTCTATACCCATTTTGTTGAGAGTTTTTATCATGAATGGATGTTGAATTTTATCCAATGCTTTTTCAGTATCTGTGGAGATGATCATGTGGTTTATGTCTTTCTTTTTGCTGATGTGGTGGATGATGTTGATGGATTTTCGAATGTTGTACCATCCTTGCATCCCTGGAATGAATCCCACTTGCTTATGGTGTATGATCCTTTTGATGAATTTTTGAATTCTGTTTGCTAATATTTTATTGAGTGTTTTTGCATCTACATTCATCAGGGATATTGGTCTGTAGTTTTCTTTTTTGGTGGGGTCTTTGCCTGGTTTTGGTATTAGGGTGATGCTGGCTTCATAGAAAGAGTTTGGGAGTATTCCCTCCTCTTCTGTTTTTTGGAAAACTTTAAGGAGAATGGGTATTATGTCTTCTCTGTATGTCTGATAAAATTCCGAGGTAAATCCATCTGGCCTGGGGATTTTGTTCTTTGATAGTTTTTTGATTACCACTTCAATTTCATTGTTGCTAATTGGTCTGTTTAGATTTTCTGTTTCTTTCTGGGTCAGTCTTGGAAGGTTGCATTTTTCTAGGAAGTTGTCCATTTCTCCTACGTTTCCCAGCTTGTTAGCATATAGGTTTTCATAGCACACTCTAATAATTCTTTATATTTCTGTGGGGTCCGTTGTGATTTTTCCTTTCTTGTTTCTGATTCTGTTGATTTGTGTTGACTCTCTTTTCCTCTTAATAAGTCTGGCTAGAGGCTTATCTATTTTGTTTATTTTCTCGAAGAACCAGCTCTTGGTTTCATTGATTTTTGCTATTGTTTTATTCTTCTCAATTTTATTTATTTCTTCTTTGATCTTTATTATGTCCCTCCTTCTGCTGACCTTAGGCCTCATTTGTTCTTCTTTTTCCAATTTTGATAATTGTGACATTAGACCATTCATTTGGGATTGTTCTTCCTTCTTTAAATATGCCTGGATTGCTATATACTTTCCTCTTAAGACTGCTTTTGCTGTGTCCCACAGTAGTTGAGGCTTTGTGTTGTTGTTGTTTGCTTCCATATATTGCTGGGTCTCCATTTTGATTTGGTCATTGATCCATTGATTATTTAGGAGCATGTTGTTAAGCCTCCATGTGTTTGTGAGCCGTTTTGCTTTCTTTGTACAATTTATTTCTGGTTTTATGCCTTTGTGGTCTGAAAAGTTGGTTGGTAGGATTTCAATCTTTTGGAATTTACTGAGGCTCTTTTTGTGGCCTAGTATGTGGTCTATTCTGGAGAATGTTCCATGTGCACTTGAGAAGAATATGTATCCTGTTGCTTTTGGATGTAGAGTTCTATAGATGTCTATTAGGTACATCTGTTCTAGTGTGTTGTTCAGTGCCTCTGTGTCCTTACTTCTTTTCTGTCTGGTGGATCTGTCCTTTGGAGTAAGTGGTGTGTTGAATTCTCCCAGAATGAATGCATTGCAGTCTATTTCCTCCTTTAATTCTGTTAGTATTTGTTTCACATATGTTGGTGCTCCTGTATTGGGTACATATATATTTATAATGGTTATATCCTCTTGTTGGACTGAGCCCTTTATCCTTATGTAATATCCTTCTTTATCTTTTGTTCTTTCTTTGTTTTTAAGTCTATTTTTCTGATACTAGTACTGCAACCCCTGCTTTTTTCTCTTTATTGTTTGCATGAAATATCTTTTTCCATCCTTTGACTTTAAGTCTGTGCATGTCTTTTTGTTTGAGGTGAGTCTCTTGTAAGCAGCATATGGATGGGTCTTGCTTTTATATCCATTCTATTACTCTGTGTCTTTTGATTGTTGCATTCAGTCCATTTACATTTAGGGTGATTATTGAAAGGTATGTACTTATTGCCATTGCAGGCTTTAAGTTTGTGGTTACCAAAGGTTCAAGGTTAGCTTCTTTACTATCTTACTGTCTAACTTAACTCACTTATTGAGCTATTATAAACACAGTCTGATGATTCTTTATTTCTCTCCCTTCTTATTCCTTCTCCTCCCTTCTTCATATGTTGGGTGTTTTGTTCTGTGCTCTTTTAGGAGTGCTACCATCTAGAGCAGTCCCTGTAAGATGCCCTGTAGAGGTGGTTTGTGGGAGACAAATTCCCTCAACTTTTGCTTGTCTGGGAATTGTTTAATTCCTCCTTCATATTTAAATGATAGTCGTGCTGGATACAGTAGTCTTGGTTTGAGGCCCTTCTGTTTCATTGCGTTAAGTATATCATGCCATTCTCTTCTGGCCTGTAGGGTTTCTGTTGAGAAGTCTGATGATAGCCTGATGGGTTTTCCTTTGTAAGTGACCTTTTTTTTTCTCTTTGGCTGCCTTTAATACTTTGTCCTTGTCTTTGATCTTTGCCATTTCAATTATTATGTGTCTTGGTGTTGCCCTCCTTGGATCTCTTGTCATGGGACTGAGAGGCCATTTCCTCCCCTAGTTTGGGGAAGTTTTTGGCAATTATTCCTCTAAAGACACTTTATATCCCTTTTTCTCTCTCTTCTTCTTCTGGTACTATAATGTGGATATTGTTCTGTTTCAATTGGTCACACAGTTCTCTTAAAATTCTTTCATTCCTGGAGATCCTTTTATCTCTCTCTGCATCAGCTTCTCTGTGTTCCTGTTCTCTGTTTCCTAGTCCATTAGTAGTCTCTTGCATCTCATCCATTCTGCTTTCAAGTGCTTCCAGAGATTGTTTTATTTCTGTATTCTCCCTCCTTAGTTCTTGCATATTTCTCTACAAGTTCATCAGCATGGTTATGACTTTTGTTTTGAATTATTTTTCAGGAAGACTGGTTAAATCTATCTCCCCAGGTTCCTTCTCAGGGTAAGATGTAGAAGATATCGAAGCTGTCTGGGTTAGTCTTATCTGGATAAAATTTTCTTGCCTTTTTATGTTGATAGGTGCAGTAGAGTGCTATTGATGCATCTATCATCTGGGACAGTCAAGCCTGTTTCCACTTGGCTCTTGGCCTTTCTTTACTGGGGCAACTGTGACCCCTAGTGGCTTGTTTTGGGCAATTGCGTATAGACTGGGTCTTTGTATCTTGCCCCGCCGCTATGGAGGAAGCTCCCTGCTGTGGGCATGGCCAGCCTCAGGCTGCTACTCTGCTATGGCAGGGCCCTGGAGGAGTAATGGATGGGGTGCTGTTTGGCTGTTTACCTCTGTGAGAGGTGTCAGAACTGTTGCCCAGGTGGTTAGTGCACCTTGAGTTCCCTAGAATTTCCAGCTGCTGGACTGTTACCTGGAATACTTCCATCCAGCTGTGGGGTCCCTGTCCCTTTAAGACTTTCAAAAAGCACTCGCTTTTCTTTGTCACAGGGGCGCCAGCTTCAGGACCCACTCACAGGTCTTACTGTCCTGTTTCCCTAGTTTCCAGCACCCCACGCATGCACTGTGTCTGCCCTCTGGTGTGGATGGCTAGCGCTGGGTGTTTAGCAGTCCTGGGCTCCCACTCCCTCCCCACTCTGACTCCTCTCCTCCCGCCAGGAGCTGGTGGGAGGCATGCTCGGGTCCCGCCGGGCCGGGGGTTGTATCTTACCCCTTTCACCAGGCGCTCGGCTCTCGCATGTGTGGATGTAGTCTGGCTATTGTCCTGTGTCTTCTGGTCTCTCTTTTAGGATTAGTTGTATTTGTTGTATTTTCAAAAATATATGTGTTTTTGGGAGGAGATTCCCACTGTCCTACTCACGCCACCATCTTTGCTCTGCCCCCTTTCTGTGATTCTTACATGGACATAAATTCATATCTTCTGTTCCTTCCATGCAGAATAACATAAATGTATATTTCAATACATAGTATCTCATCCTTCAAAGTTATCCACGCAAACTCCAAATATTCTTTAAAATTTTTAAACCTGTGTGTATGTGTGTGTGCATGTGTGTGTGTGCATATGCATGTTTAAAAAGCCAGAGCTGGAAATAAAACCTCTTTGTGACTAGATTTTTAATTACTGAGAGTAGAAGGGAGAAATAGTTGCCTGAGGAATTCCACCCTATGAAGCCTATTGTTAACATTTACCGTTCCAAGGTGGCCCAGTGCAGAAAAATTGAGGATAATAAGGGTTAAATTACTCCCCACCTTTACATTTGAATTAAAAGTCTACAAAGTTTAACAACAGGTCTTATGAAGAGAAATAATACTTCTCAACCGCTCAAAGCAAAGACTTACCTGAGACACTTGACATTCAAGAGATAAATCTTCACATTAAAGAGATAATAAAATCTTGATTCCTTTACAAATGTGGAAATTTGACTATAGATTCCATTTCTTTTTCAAATCTTATTTCCAAGCAAAAGTATATTTTTCCTATATATACATTTCATGACTACCTCTTCAACTTGCACAAAATTTGCTTTTTTTAAGTTACTTTTTCATGAAGAATAAAATGCTTGGGACCCCAAGTCACTTATTTCAGGGGTGACAATGAGCTGAAGCCCAAAGATAACAGATGCAGTTGGCTAAAAGCTCATCTCAGTGACGGGTTCCAGTATGTGCTTTGTGCTGCAATTATGTGACAATTCAAGTAGATGGAACAGTGTTTAGAAACAAAGGAATGAACTGTTTTGCCAATTAAAGTGAGAATTGGAAAATACAAAGAAAGAGGAAAATCTCTGTTTTGTCCTCTCTCCTGGTTCCCAATACCATCGTGAATTATTTCCTGGGATTGTACAGTGTGATACTTGAAAAACTTTAAGGAGTGAATCCGCAGACTCACTTTCTACAACTTCCAAACTAGATCAAATCTATTAATTGTAGAATTTTAGGAGAGAAAATTAAGAAAATATTTGGAAATTAACTGAATTTTGCCAACAAAGATAAGCCATCAGACTTTGTGATTCTTGTTCAGCAGGGAAGAATCACCTGTGTTCAGGCCGACTATAATATGTGACATGCATGTAGCTTCATTCAGATTTGGCTATGCCTGTAATGTCACTCTATCATGGCAAACACCACTCTCAGCTGCCTTTTCTGTTATTGTTAACACTTCTAACAGACACTTTGAAGACTGCTGTAGAAAAACATTTATTGAGCTTCTAGCTCACACAAATAATACTGTTGGGACTTGGAAAATGGTTTCACAGTTAAACATAGCATTTCAAAAGGAAAAAAAGGCATTCATAAGAAATAAAAGCTCTCTCCCATTCCACCTCCATTTCTTTGTACACCAATTCTGTGAATTTTGGCTAAGGAAGTCCTGGTATTCTTGCATAATGGCTCTAAGTTGTCCTACACTTTCTTCCAAAACTTGGCTTCTTAAATTAAGCATTATATAATACAGGAGTAATGGAGGCTTTTGAAAGTAATTCAGGATTTAGGTTAAGAAATAGCAAAATTAAGATTTGAAAATTACATACTCTTCATACACATTTTTAGCTCAATTTATGGTCATGAATTTTTACTCTGCTTTTAAGAGAAGAGCACATGTTGAGAAGAGATATACATAAGAGGCAAATAAAGTTTTCTGTGGCCTCCTACCACACTTTGAAATACAGTCTCTAGTGCAGAATTCAATGCCTAAAATAATTGCATCCAAGTGCCATTATATTAATTTTAGCTCCAAGATTACTGCCTATGCTTATATCCTATTTTATTTAAATAAAGGATGAATGAAATTTTCTGGCCCCTATATTTCAGTTGGAAAAAGAATGGTGAAAATTTGAGTGAATGTTATCTAAAATAATTCATTTCCCCAAGTTACTAATGTATCATTAAGAAGTGGCTGAGGCATGAAGCAAAGCCAGATTTGCTATCTTGTTGTAGAAGACTTTAGCTGTTTTCAAACTCATGTGAAAATCTAAATCACTGGAAAATTCCCTAAAAATGTGGGTTTCAGAACTCCAGCCCAGACTTATTAAGAATGGGGTACTATCATTTGTGTTATCTTACAATACTTGCCCAAACGATATTGATGTTCAGAGGGTTTGGGAACCACTCGACTAGAAGTTATTCAACAGAAATTTAAAGAACTAATATCTATGGGTTTTCCATACTAATAAGTGTGTTAATATCTTATGTTTAATCATCCTACTATTAATAATTGGATATGATTAAATGAAAAACATTTTATTTCTTATTTGTTATTCATGCTTGCATTAAAAACTTATTAAGGTAAACTTTAAATAGATCTAATCTGGTAGTAAACTATAGTCTGTAAAATGGGAGATATAAAGCATAGGTTCAATGTTCGTAGGAACATGTGCTATATACAGTAAGAATATCAATTAAAATTGAAAATATTACTCTAAGCTAGTCTTTTGGAGCACTAATTATTACATTAATCAAATGCATCAATTTTTTATAGCTTAGTAGAAAAGCATATTATGTTTATATGCATATATGTTTTTGTAGCATTTCATGAAGTCTAAATGGTCTCTAAAGTAGGCACTGTGCTCTTATCTCCTATATGAGTTTCAGAATATTTGAGAAGAGGCACTTCCTTTACAAACCCTAACTGTTCTGTCTGAATTGTTCTTGGGACTTATTGAGCATAAAACTTGCAGGACAATATCATGTGTTCTTACTCATCTGTGCATCAAGGAACATGTATACAGCAGAGTTGGGAACTGTACTTTGTGATGGAGATCTGGTGGAAAACAAGTCAGAGACTTATAATCCCTGCCCTAATGGAGTTTAACACCCCATGAGGAACATAGACACTAAACAAGAAACTATGACTGAAATAAATTCCACCAAGGAGAAGTGACAAGCATGAGTAGGGAAGGTATTACTGCATAACTGATGTCAAAGCAGAACCCCATGAGTAGGAGTTATCTAGTTATCTGTGCAAAGAGAGTTCAAGGTAGAAAAAGAGTGATGTGGTTGGAGAAGGGTCAAGCCTTCTACTTTGTCAAATTGCTCTTAAGTAGTAATGATTATAGGAATGATGGTGGGCTCTGAAGGCAGATTAATTAATCTAACAATCTCCTCATCTGTTAAATGAAGTTTATAACAGGGTTATAGTGGAGAAAAAAAGGATCAATAACAGCTAATTAAAGAAAATAATATTAATACTTGCTTATACTTATTGATAAATAACCTTATCTTATTGAATATCTAAACTCCTAACTTGAGAATGGGTTCCAACTCCAAGGCTCTCCACATAGCACTGCACTGTAAGGTATGATGGATGGCCTCCTGTAAAATAGTTTTATAAACACATTACTGCTACTCAAGATTTGGCAGAGGAGAAAATTAGATGAGGAAACAAAAAATAACAGTATCTTTGCTTTCCATGTTCAAAAATGTTGGACAGTGTTTACTGGAAAAGAAAAGGCTTCCTATAAACTTTCAATGTTCGTGGTAAAAAATATGCCTGTAGGAGGTACTAGGACAGGCAGCAGGATGGCAAATGAAATTATCTTGGATAAGTGACTCAGATGTTGGCAAAAATTATCTTAATTTTTCTTATGCACAGGTTATCACTGGGATAAATATCAAAATTAGATTTGAAAGTGATTGGATTATTTTATGAGCTTTAAAAGCATCTGCATGTAACCAGCTCAAGTAATAACTTTTTTAATCAAACTTCATGATGCAGGAAGTAAACTGATCATTCAGAGGTCAGAATGACATTTATGGGCTTGAGAGATTTCTTTCTCTGAAACTGGCTGAGTGGGCACCACCAGAGGTAGAACTTGAGTGAAGGATTTATTACGCAATACAGTACACAGTTCTTATACCACTAATTAATCATTAAGGGCAAATAGAAGAACTGTCTGGTACTAACTCAAGTTTCTTATATTAATAGTTTTCAGGAGAATCAGATGAAGCCTAATGGATAGGATATAAGATTTAACACCCCAAAAAATTTTTAAATAGATAAATGTGTTCTCATCTGTTCTTCTACTACTTATATATTCATTCAAAGATAGTTATTGGGGACCTATTCCGGGCCATACAGTGTAATAGGCATCAAAATCTATTATGGGCTGAATTGTGGCACCCCCCCCCCCACCAGAATTCATATATTCAAGTCCTAATCCCTAGTACCTCAAAATGTGACTTCATTTGGAAATGGGGTCATTGTAGATATACTTAGTTAATAAGAAATTATACTGAAGTAGGGTAGGCCCCTAATCCAATATAATGGGTATCCTTATTAAAAAGAAGAAATTTGGTCACAGGCACACACACACACACACACACACACACACACACACACACACAGAATACTTGTGGAGATAAAGACAGATATTGGGGTGACAATCCCCATCTACAAGCCAAGGAACACCAAAGAAAGCAGCAAACTATCAGAAGCCAGGCTGAGAGGCACGGAGCACATGCTCTCTAACGGATCTCAGGAGGAGCTGGCCCTGCTCCTTCATCTTGGATCGGTGGCCTCCAGAACTGAGACGGTAAACTGTTGTTTAAGCCACCCAGTTTGTAATGCCTTATTATGACAGCCCTAGCAAAACGATGCAGGACTGTAGAAGGGAATGCCTCACCCTCATATTCCATATAGGGCCTATCTATATTCCTGAAAATGTTTTTCTAATCAACAAATTACAGATTTGTAGCAAAAAGAATGAAGTGAAAATACGCCAATTGAAAAGAATCCATGTATTAGTCAAAAGCATAATTAATCTGTGCTTTTTGCTGGATTTTCTCTACTTCCTCTTTCAGCTCTATATCCCACCCTTCTCTGTTCCTTGGTTACTGAACTTCATGGACTACATCACTCAGGATCCCTTCCCTGTGTTTTCCAGGTGCATGGGTCTGGAAACCAGGAATAGATGTGGGATAGCCCTTCTTACTATTATACCTAGTACTGTGCACTACACATGACCTTAGTGTGTGTGGAAAGCCAACGCTTCCACCAGGAAACACAGTCATGATTCCATTTTAGTAGAAACTAAGAATGACTTTAGGCTATTTTGGGCCTCTAATTCTGATGAACCAACAGGCAAAGAAAGAGGTCAATGTATTTATTTGAATAATTCAAGTACCAAGGAGCAATTTGATTGCTTCCAAACCATGGGGGCAAAGACAATTTTGAAATCCAGGCAACTCACTATGGCACCTATTAAAACAGTCATTCTTTTATTAGTTGCCAATGGAAAATTGGGACAACATAATCAAGACAGGACCACCAGAGATGGATTCTATTGTAATGAAGATTTGGGTGACTCCAAAAGGAAAAAATCTCATTAAGTGATACTGGCAGAGAGCAAAGGGATCATGAATCTGGTGATCAAAGAATGAAGCCATAATTTCAACAATCCTTGTAACCTAAGCCTTACAATGAGTTACTGAAGTGAGCACTATGATCAGCTATGCTTTATATTAATCATTTCCATCTACCCTGGACATGGATACTGTACATGAAGGGCACAGATGCTCAAGACCATTACAATTAAAATTCCTGGTGAGATTATAGCTATACTGACATCTCCCTAAAATGATAATACACTTACTAAGATTTTGTGTTTCCTCTGTGTTTGGGGATTTTTTTTTGCCTCATTTTTCAGATTTGTCTGTCTAAATGAAGAACAGGAATGAATGTTAATTGGAAAAAAGGGATAGACTGGGCTGGTTATTCTCCATTTTTATCCTCTGAATCTATTATTTGTCTTGATCTTTGCCCCAGAACTACATCACTTGGTATCTCTTGCCCTCTGACACATTGTTAATTTCAGTTGACAGGAGGCACTACCAGAAGAAAAGGAGTAAGAAGACAAAGTTACCAAGTACTGATTTCTACCTCACCTGCCTCCGTCCCAGTCCATGATTCTGATGGTGGCTGTGTTCCTCTAGCTGTATCCTCTAAGTGGGCAGCCCACTGCCCACGGCTACAGCCATCAGCGGGTTCTGACGCCACCACTCTCCACATTACCCCATCAGGCTGCGGAGGAGTAATGGCTTTCCATGGTTGTGGGCTCCTGAAAGATTCACTATTCCTTTTTGCTTCTCTTAATTCTGCCTTCATACAGTCATTCTTAACACCTCCTTTATTAGTCCCTTCTCCTACCAGTTAACACTTTGAGTGCACCTTCTGTTTTCTGCTAGCACCCTGATAAATTTACCATTGACAAATGTTGGTTGTGATTCCCTAGTACAGATTAAAACTTTATTGTCCAAGAAGAGAAATTATCTTTTTCAAAATCAAGATCTGAGCAGACACTCCTGTGAAATATATTTGTTTGGTCAGTAGTGTTAATTGCAGAGCTAAGGAGTTCTGAAGGAGAAGATATATTCCCAAAGAAAAAATGTTTTAAGGGTAGCATTATTCTCAGTATTATGTTCTATAACCAAGATACTAAACACTTGTAAAGTTTCTATATTCATACCAAACTAATTGCATTGAAAATCTATCTGCAATATGCTAAAATATGAATTGGTGAAGATAACAGAATTATAAGGTGACAAAATCCAGTATATTGGAATGAATAACAGGCAATCTTCTCATTTACATCTTTAAAACCTATTAACTTTTTAGACTAGGGTAACAGCTATCTGTCATTTGGCCAACTGATATGTATTTTTTAATTACTATGCTGCCTTAGAACAATGATAATGGTATATTTTACGAAGACTGAACTATTCTGTTGAATAGTGTTCAACACAACTTACTCAAATTACTAACTGAAATCCTTTTTTTTTTCTTTTCTGGAAAGGAAAATGTGAAAGAGAAACCTTCAGAATATTATATAGAATCAATAACCACCACATATCAACTCTTATCGGCCATTTCTTTTGCCACCCACCCAATCCTTTTATTGAGAAACCGTTTTATGATTCACATTTAACCTACCAGATTTGCTCTTTGGGGGCTAAACACAATACTGTTGAAACATACTCTTTGGATTTTATAAGAAAATGATCAATTTTAATGCTATTTCAGGAGAAAAACTGTAATGTTCAGCACACTACATCAAAAAAGAGGAGGCAGTTTTTGGTAGCTGTTCACTGAAATTGAGAAAGCCTCCTATTTCTTCCTATATTCCAGACTAAGTCACTGTAGCAAACTTGTCGGCTTTAGCCAGCTTGTTTTTATGTCTCAGCAAGGATGTGCTTCAAAGAAATCCCTCTTTGAATCCTGTGATAAAAGACGACTCAATGCAAACTGAATCCATCATCAAATAACTTGTATTTTCCACTTTAAAAAAAATAGGAAAGGAAAACAAAGCTCTTACTTGTAATACATTTTTAATAGAATTTTTAGTAGCTTTACTCTTTTTGTCCTGTGGGAATGCATCAGATTCAGATATGCTCTAAAAGAACAACCTTCTCTCTAAAAAATATATAGTTAATTGGATTGAAATGGAATAACATGGGAACATTAAGATCATTTAATCTGTATCAAGGGATCCTTCTTTAAAAAAATATTCCCAAGAATCAAAACTCCATAGCTATTACGTTTCAGCATTTCTATACCTAGGAATGACTCATAATGCAAATTTTAGTTTCTAGTGTGGGCCAAGACCTATTTCCCCAAATGCATTCTCCATTCTTCAGTCTAACTCATTCTTACCTCTACTTTTATGGCCCATTCCCCTTAGGTTCTGGCTCGATTTGGTCCAAATCATCAGCATGTGCAGATACATGCCACTTGCAGGTATCTGAATAACATGCAGAAACACTGGCCCTAGTGCCAAGAACAAGGCTGCATGTCCTCAAAACAATGAATCAATGCACACATGGGCATTACAGATGGAAGTTGGAATTGAATTCTATATAGATGAATGCTGACAAATAAATAAATGACACCAATTCAGAAAAGTCCATCTTGATTCTGAGTTTGTAGGGTTTGACAATAAGCAACTCATGCATGTGTCAGAGAAAGAACAATTTTACCACCCAATGTTCCAATTATAAATTATTGTCTTATTTTATTAAAGAACACAAAATCATAAATACTGCAATTGATATATGATCACCTGATTTACAACAAAGTACCACTGCAATTCAGATTGAAAGGGAAGCCTTTCAATAAATTGTGCTGGTCCATTAGATATCAATAGAGGAAAAAAATTGACCCTTACATCACACTCTATACAAAAGTAATTTGAGATAGATCCTAAGTGTAAAAAATAAAAGGTTTCTAGAATAAAACATAAGACAATGACTCTTTAACCTTAGGCAAAATTTTTGTTCTAGGTCCCAAAACAGTACATAAGAGCACCAACAATAAAAGAATTATTGAATTAAGAAGTTCTGTCATCAAAGATCCAACAGAGAATGAAACAGCAAACTACAGACTAGGGTAAAATATTCCCAATATTTAAGCACTGCAAAGGACTTGAACTCAGAATACTGGAGGGTCAATAAAAGACTAACAATCTAATTTTTAACTGAGCAAAATTTAAAAAGGAACATCACCAAAAATGATATGAAAATGGTAATAAGCATGTGAAAAGATATTCAGCATCATTAGTCATCACAGAAATACAAATTAAAATTACAATTAGACATGATGGCCCCAATAAAAATGACTAAAAGTATACATAGGTACATTATTTTTTATTTATTCATAATACCCTCACTGACTGATATCAAGTATTGATGAAGTATGGAACAACTAGAACTCTTATACATTTCCAATGGAATTGAAACTAGTACATACACTTTGAAAAATAGTTTGACTATATCTATTGTGATCACACACACACACACACATCCTAGAACTATAAATTTAAATATATCTCAAGGAGAAAGAAGTGGTTTTGACCATGAAAAGACACGTACAAGACTGTTATGAATGTTCATGGCAGTATTACTTACAAAAATCAAAAGCTGGAAACAATACATATGCCTAACAACTATAGAATGAACAAATGAAAATTATCCACAACAATGAAAAAATGAACTACAGCTACAGGCAAAAACATGGATACATCTCATAGACATAAGATTGAGCTAAAGACGACAGAAACAAGCATATATACCATATTTAATTAATTATTTTATTTTATCATTCAATAATTATATTATTTTTATAGCTATTTTATTTATAAAATGCATATGGTTATTATTTTACTCAAATAAATGAAGCTAAAAGTAGGACAGACCAATTTAATTTATGATGATAGAGAATAAAATGGCAGTTTTCCTTGGTGTGTCTATAAGGAAGCAAAAGGGGACATACTGGGAGTTAGAGATACTCACCTACTTTGTGACCTGAATGGTGGTTTACCTGGGTATATACACATACAGAAATCCAAATAATCACAGCCTTACTATATAGCAGATTTAATTAGCAGATGATAGAGAAGTGACATGTATTAAGTTCTGACTATGTATATATGTATTTCACTTAATTTTTCTCACAACCATTTTGTGAAGGGTATATGATTTCTCCCTTAGAGATAATAAATTGAATATTTAAAGAGACTAAATAACATAGTTAAGTCACATAAGAAAGTAGTAGAGCTAACATTCAAACCAGATCTATGGTATTCCATAATCCACAGCCTTACAGACAAAACAAAACAGAACAAAAATAAAACATCTAGTCTGCCTTATCCACACGTCTTCTTAAAATACTTCATTATGAGGGGTTTATGAACAACCTAATCTTCATAGTTTCAAGCATACTTAAGAGGCCCTTCAGAACTCTGACATATGGTAATTTGTGAACTTACTGAGACATGAGTTTGAATCTCTAGTCAGTTAAAGACTGAGTCTGACTCAATGTGTGTGATTCTTAATTCTACATTGTCAATCTCTACCCATCATTTCAAAATGCAATAGCTCTTATGAAATAGTCAGCAGTCATTAAATAAATATTCACTATAAGTCTATTTTCCAGTCACTGTTGTAGGTACCAAATAATTTATGTTACATGTGTAATATGTTCATAATAATAGTAATTAAGAATTTGTTAATGTAGTCCTAGTAACATTTACTGAATATTTTTCCTTCCTTCTCTTCTATTATGCAATTACAAATATGGTCAGGTATTAAAAATAAAGACCCAACAGACTGTCTTTAAATGAATTAAAATATTACCCATCACCAATAACATACTGGGCTCTTTATTTCTCCAACAGGGCCCAAATCTTCTGAGATGTTCTCATTTCTTTTTCTGCTCTTTTCCAACATTAAGGACTCCCCTTTTCCATACTGTCCTTCAAATAAAACATTTCTGTTCATATGCAAATAGCCCAAAACTCATTTCCTAAGACCTTGCAACTCTCCATTTCCTTTTATATGTAATAGCTATTAAAATTATCACACCTTATCAATTGGTGCCTTCATTTAACTTGGAAAGATTTATTAAAAATATATTTATCAGTATTACAATTCAAAATTTTACATAAGTAAACAGCAAGTGAACATACAGATGGAGAAGCTGCAATGAAAATCCAAAACTGAGCACATTTTATTGACAAATAATGTTATTTTAGATGCAACAAGTTCATTTCTCTATTTTCCATGTCTTTAAAAAAATACTGTATTTATGCAAATTAATCCAAATTACCATATATAAATTTTAAGTACAAGAGAAGAATTTTGTAGTTTTAATGTCTTCATGATATTAACAAAAATAAGTAAAACTGTGAAAGTTTTAGGCCTAATTACTGAAATTCTGAAGAAAACACTTATAAAAACTAAATATCAAAAACAGATATTTATATCTTGCCCTAGCTGCACCTGAGCTCCATTCCTGCTACAGAAACTGACATCTTCATATCTTAACAGTCTTTGAAATCTATAACATGACAAATGTTTACAGTACCAGAAATGGATGGACATTGGGAATAAAATGTTTTAAAAGGTTAGATGACTCAAGACATCAAAGGTTTGACTACTCAAGCAGTCATCAAAGGAAATGTTATTAATAGGTTGTGTATTATTATACTTATTTTACAGTTTAATATTGTTCTTATTACATATTACCTACGAATATAAAACAAGATGTAGCAGATGCATAATACTGTGTAATAGGTGTATAAACCTGTACTCTTTTCCTATACTTTTTACCAAGACCTAGATTGGGTTTGAACTTCAAACTTCCTTCTTGGTTCTCATAATTCCTAACAAAGATACCGCATGTTTGTCCAAGATAGGACATTATACATTTAATTCCCAGCCGTGTTTCTTGTAATCTGTCCAAACAAGTTTATTTGCTATTCCCTACTACTATTGCATAGTGTTACGGTAAAAGCATGACTTATAGAATCAGAATATTTATGTCTCATCCTAATCCTGTTCTGTTACTTTGGTCAAGTTATTGAGCTCCTCCAAATCTTTTTTCCTTATTCAAAAATGGTAATAATATCTCCTTCACAATTTAGTGTGGCCTCATACCAAATCAGATTCATAGAGAAAATGTAAATTCTTTATTCTTATCTACCAATAATGTAGTCTTTCTCCCAAACCGGAACCTATTGTAACGTGGGAAAAAAAGAAATTGTTAAAGACTTCCTTTGTATTAAACTGAGACTCAGGAAAAAGTGCTTGGTCTCTCTCCCTTGCCTCAGTCTTCTCTCCGCCTTCTGAGGTCCTTTCAAGGTAGGCTGTGGCGTAATAAACCTCAAGTTAAAGGACTGATTCAGGCTTCCCGGGTCTCAAGGACTGTGGTTCCCTCCACCCAGTGGCATCCAATAACACAGCTCCTAATCTGGCTTTGAGCTGCTACAGAGTTTGGTGGTATGCTCTGATTGACTAAGTCTCATCTCAGACCCTCCTAGTACTTTCAGTCCTTCTGAGAGATGCTATGACTCACATGGAAACGGCTTCCTGGCAAACAGAACTTACAGAAGAGCAGCTGTGCCCCTGCTGTGATACTCCACCCAGAAATGTCCCTGTAAGCACCTCGGCCACATAGTGTTTGCTCTATGATTGGAGAACCCAGAGCTGCACAGCTGCTGCGAGCAAAGCAGTACTGAGCAGGCTGCAAGGAACACTCCCTCCAGAACCCTGAGAGGACCCCTGGCAAAAGCCCACCCCACCCCTACTCGGTGCTGTTTTCCTTACTAATACCCCTCTGCCCTCTCCTTTCTGTTTCTTCTTGCAGACACTCGCTGAACCAGCAAGAAAGATCTTTTAAATGTTCTTTCCTCTAGAGAAGGAAGCCTTAGGATTTGGCTGCTCTATGAGCAGAGCATCTTCACTACCTCATGGAAGAAGCTCAGTGGTTTAAGTAATTCTTAGTTCTTATCATTGGATGACAAATGAATTTAGAAATTCCTTTTGTTTTCAAAAGAAACACTGTCTTTGTCGCAAAATTCTTTTTTTCCACATTAAAAGTTAAAACTTGACTTATTCTCCACTTTTCATTCCATGACAACAAGTCTCACTATTACTCCAGGCATCTGAAACCCCGAGATAGCTTTAGCTAAGGTCATGTGCTTCAAAAGCCAAAAGAGAAATAAGCATTTAGAATTTCCCAAATAGCACCCTATTCCCATTTACATAAATTTAACATTAAGGTTCTACTAGTTAAAATGGATTTCGCCCCATTTCTGCATTTTTATATTCCAAACTCGTCTCAGGATCCTTCTCAAATATTAGCTCTTTAATGACCCCTAGAAGTAAAGATAATTATTATTGCCAGTATCTCTTCACATTTTCTCTATTTTGATTTATGGTATTTATCACTGTCTCTCTTAAATTGCCGTAACATTTACATCTGCAATTTTCTCTCTTGCTAGATCTTATGCTCCTTGTAGGCACAGGCTATACATTGGGTATAGTCTAACATAATAAAAAGACATGTCTAACTCTTTTATGGTATCAGTAATTAACTTAAGTTCTCTAAAATTAAGGTCACTTTATCTATAAAATGATAATACTATCATCTACCTTATAGCCTTGTAAATTATTGTAAAAAATACCACTATCATATGTGAAAAGATCCCTACATAGTGTCAATTAGCAGTTATTCTCAGTAAACAATAATAAAATCAATGATTAGAATGTGGCACATTTAGAAGAGTATAGTCCACAGAGTAGATAGTTTATGTTCTATTAACGATTCTAAACTTTGATGCAAAACATCTAATATTGAAAACACAACATAAGGAATTATGGTAAGTGATTAAATTAATATTATTATTTATATTAAAAACAACTTACTTTAAAGAATCCAAAGAAAAGCAACTAAAAATGTTATGTATATTTTTACAATATATATATATTTTTTCAACTGACATATCATTGATATACAATCTTATTTTGGTTTCAAGTATACAATGATTCCATAGTTATACACATTATTATTAAATCTTCACCCCCTCCAGTGCAGTTACTATCTGTCAATATAGGAAGATGTTACAGAATCATTGGCTGTATTCTCCCTGCTGTACTACCATGCCTGTGACCAATTTATGACTGTGAATTTTTGTGCCCCCTTTTCCCCCTCAGCCTCCCCATAAGATATGCAATTTATTCCTTGTTTCAAAAGTCCACTTATTATTGCAAGAGTAGTGAGAAAAATAAACTTTTATCCCATGTACTACTTTCCACAGAGCTTTTCTCATACAAATATTACCTTGTTGATTGCTGTTTGCAATATTGTTAGGACAAGTAGATTAGATTGAAACATCTAAAATTCTGAGCGGTTGGGACACTTGCTCAAAGTCAGTTACTGATTACTTAGTAATGGGAATGGATTGAGAATTAATCCCTCCTGATTTTTTGCCTCAATTCTTCATTCATTAATCAGGAACAGCAAACCTGCAAAGCTGATATTTTACTAATGAGAATGCCATTCTGTTTCAATTAAACTAATAGAAAGCATGTTTTTCTTTTTATGTCACCTATTAGTAATAATGATAATAACAACACCTATGTGTTATACTGGACTTGCCAGAAATAAATTTCCTGCTGTTCTAGGAATCTGGATGTATGCCTGACCATCAATAACTGCGGAGTCTCCATTCCTTTCGTTACCCTCCCAAGAGATTAAGCCCCTGTCAGCCAAGATCTTGGCATCAGAAATGCTTAGATTTTAGTCACTAAGGCCCATTCACTCTTTACTGCCTCTGACCACTGATCTACTTCTCTCCTCCTGTCCAGAGAGTTACCTCTGCCATGTAACTCAAAGTAATAGCTGCATCCTGCTCCAGAAAGAACAAACACTTGAAGTACCTTCCAGAGGTGATAAAAAACCTTGCTGGAGAAGAGAGAGAGTGCTTTCTCTTACTCGGTCTCCTTTTTTTCTTTTGCTTCCTCCCCCTCCCTCCCTCCTTCCTTCCTTTTCTTCTTTCTCCTCTCTTTCCTTTTTCCTTCCTTCCTTCCTTCTTTCTCTATCTCCATCTCTCTCTCCCTCCCCACCCCTTACTTACTTACTTCTTTCTCCTCACAAAAATCATGACACTGCAAGTGAACACCAGCTATTATAACAACAGGATCTGAACAACCACAGGGCTTCAAAATAAGACCTTTGAATTATTTTGCATCTAGACTTTTATTCAGCTTACAAATATTTTTTTCTTTTTTTTTTCTCCTTGGCAAACGAAGTATGGAAGACATAAAAGATTAGAAAAACAATACTCTACACATATAATGCATTAGAACATGGTAAAATTGTGCCCCTTTAGACTTAAAGATTATCTTCTAGGCACATTCTTTGTGAAAACACAACAGCTAGTATTCAACATACCACAAGCAAATTCTGTGCCTTTATGTACCATTTGGGAGCAGTCTCTCACTAAAGAGGGTGTTTGATATGTTCTACTTATATTGTAAAATCCTAGCTGCCTTGACATAAAGTTTCCAGAGGAAAAATATCTTACTCTAAAATGTGAGTAGTAACTGCTGCAAGCTCAACCTGACAGATTTATGCATTAATCAGAAAAGTGATCAAAATACACCGATCACTCTTTGATCTTTTTTCTGATCATTTAAAATAGAAATCTGATGACACTGAGTAGATTCGCTCCAGGTCAGAGAAGCTTCTTAAAAGGGCACTACTTTCTGGCTTCCCTAAAGAAAATCACTGACTTACATTTTAAAGTAAGAACAATCAGTCTTGGGTCAAATACATAGTTAACTCATGAAAAAAAACTCATTTTTGAGAAAAAGAAATATATCTACAATTACCCAGAGTCAGGATTTAGATGACCTTCTACTGCCATAGAATATTCAATAAAATTTTGAAACCTCTCTGCTAATATCCATTAGCATCTGAAACTGTCCATTCAATGAATATTTATTGAATATCTTGAGTGCTGGGCACTATACTGATCCCTTATAGGATCAATTACACACACATACACATTCCTATACATACACAAAAACTTTTTCAGGAATCTAGCTTTATCAGACCCTATATATATATGTTATCTAGGGGCATTATAATGCTATATAACAAAGTAATATAAAACTCAGTGGCTTAAAACAATAACTATTTCTTATTGCTCTCAAGTTTCTGGGCCCATTGGATGATTTTGAAATCTTGATTGGGTTCACTCATGCATCCGCAGTCAACTGTATATCAAGTAGCTGGGTTGACTGGACTCACTCAGTCTGAGGGTCAGCTGATTGAATACTAGTCTGGGATAGAAAGGTGATGGATGGTGTGGTTCCATTCCATACAGCTCATCCTCCAGAAAGATAGCTGGGGGATTTGATAGCAGATAAACAAGCGTCTGTATACAAGTGCTTTTCACGCCTTTATATGTCCAGCTGTTTACAAAGAAAACCATGATCCTCCCCTCCCCTTACACACGCCTTTTGCAATGTGTCTGTTTACTCATCTCTTGAATCTGGGGTTGTCTTGTGATTTTCTTTGACTGAGAGAATGTATCAACATAACATTGCTCAACTTCTGAACCCAGGCTTTACAGCTTCTGCTTTCATCTTCTTGGGAAGGTATTTACCATGTGAGGAAACTCTCTGTATATCATGCAAGAGGGTAAGACCACATGGAGCAGAGACCAGTCACCCCAGCTGAGAACTCTTGGCAAACCAGCCACTAAATCGAGTCACCAGATGAATGCATCTGCACAGGCCACCCTTGAAAAGACCAGCAGGAAAACACTGTGCTGAGCCAAACCCAAACTGCTGACCCAGAGAACTAAAATACAGTGATTTTTTTGGTCAATCACTATGTTTTGGGATGATTTCTCATATAGCAGCAGATAACTGAGGACTCTACTTGCATCATATTTGGTAACAATATCTCATTGGTCAAATCAAATCACATGGCTATTTTCAGAGTCAAGAATCAGGACTCTACCCACAATAATAAGACTGAAAAAAACTAAGGCCATCAATGCAATTGATCTTCCCTGTACACATTTAAATATAAGGGAACTAATTATAGGAAGCTTCAATGATTCACACATCACCCATTTAGTAACAAGTGCTAATTCTAGTTCATTTAACTATAAAGGTTTTATCTTTCTCCTCTGCCACTAAAGCACATCTATGATAGGTGGATACAGAAATTCAGCTTCTTGAGGCTGGGGATTCTGACTTCTGTAAGACCTACACTGTACTTTGATTTTGCATCTTCCCTCTTTTGAGACTAAATATCCATCTGAAGGATCAGAGTGTTCAGATCCCAAGACTGAACAAGGACTAAAGGGGGTAATCTCTAAGGACCTTCATACCAACAGCATTTTTGACTAGGCATCAAGTTGCCCTTGCTGTTAATTGGCCCCCAGCAAAGTGCTATATTTCTACTGAATGGCCTCTGACCTTCTTCCAAATGTCTGATTTTTCACATCATGTACTTCAATTCTTCTAAATAGAGTTCTGTTCTGAAATTCCACTTCTGGTAATTGGTCTATTTCTTCATTGTTCTCTTTGCTTTCTTCAGACCAAGCCAGAGGCTGGACATATTTTCCTAGCTCAAATAACTATGGCCAAAGCCCTATTGCCATTTTCAGACCTTTTTAGAGCTGCCTGCCTAGACTTTCAAAAATTACTCAAACCTGCTGTCCATCATCTCATTCTTCACACTAGAAAGGTTGCCCTTATAGTTGTTTTAAACCCTGTTGCTAGTTGTTTTCTTGAATTTCTATCTCACTAAGTCCCAAAACAGAATATTTTACTCATACTAATGCTTATCTGCAGAACTTTGCAGTATCTTGAATTTAGCCAAGGTTTCATTAATGTGTGTTGAATAAAGGACACAGTAAATGTTTTTATTTGGAGAAGTAGCTTCATATTATTGCTTATTAGAGGAATAACTCCAATCATTATCTCTTTTCAGATACTATTTTTACACTGATAGATTCGCAAGGAGATTAACCACTGGTGGTTCTAATTTAATAACACAGAAACAGCTTCCATTACCTCCCAATGTATCTACAGTTATCTATGGATTCTGTGAAATGACTGGGTACTATGGTGATCTGTATTTCTATGGAGGCTAAGTGGAGAAATGGGAATCTGATTCATTGGTGTTGGGAAAGTGAAATTGGGTAAAAAGCAGTAAACACTACATTGTAGATAGCACGCTGATTTTTCCTTGAGTCACTTTCATAAGAAAGTACAGTTGTTGGCCTTTGATGCACATATAATTGTCGGGAAAAAAATAACAGGAAGACAGGTGTCGGAGTCCTTTAATAAAAAGAAATCAGTGTAGTTTTGATTCTTTTGTCCCTTCTAACATTTTTTCTATTCCATTTGCAGCACAAAAATAAAAAAAATACCCAGTCACCACTACAGAATAAATTTTAATGGATGATTTTATGTCAACTTCACTGGGCCATGAAGTGCCCAGATTAAACATTATTTCTGGGTGTGTCTATGAGGGTATTTCTATATTTGAATCTGTAGACTGAGTAAAGCAGATTGTCCTTATCAATATGAATGGCCCTCATTCAATCCACTGAAGGCCTGAATAGTATAAAAAGCTGAGTAAAAAATAACTTTTCTCTCTGCCTGACTGTCTTTGAGCTGGGACACTGGTCTCCTGCCTTTGAGTTTGGACTCAGACTGGAACTACACCATCAGTTCTCTTGGGTCTGGACTTATCAGCCTCCATAATTGTGTAACCAATTCCTTAAAATAAATATTGGTTCAATTTCTCTAGGAAACCCTAATACAAAGTCCTTTTTCTCAGGAATGTAAGCAGAACCATTGACTAAGTCAAGCATTCAGTGATGAGCTCAGATCACAGCAAGACTAAAAGGAATGATCCTTTATTATCATCATTTAACCTTTCATCACTTTGAAGCATCTGCCATCTGAAAACACATAAACTATTCAGCAATTGTAAACAAAGTAAGTTTTTTAGCACAAAACACCCAGGAAAGGTGAAGTCCATATTTTCCTATTAGCAAGGCTTGAACAAGTAATTAAAATGAATAATAATATGTATCCTTACAGGTCTGGTGGTTGTCATGATTCTATGCAAGAATTTATTTTATAATTTTTCAGTGCTCATACAGCATTAATTTAAAAAATAAAGGGGAGATGCCACAACTCCCCATGCTTGCCAGAGCAAGTTTTCATTTTTATATCTACTCAGAAGATGAAATGGAAACTAGAAAAGATGGAAAGCTAACACCCTCCTTCCTTTATTCTCCTTTTCCACTGAAGAGATACTCCACAGTATTTTATATAATTTGTGTATGTGTATGCATATGTATGTTTGTGTATACTTGTTATTTTAAAAAATCCATTAGAAAAATACATCAATAGGGGGAACTTAGTCAAGGCAATATAATACATAAGAATGCTCCAAAATCACAAACTTAGAAGATGGGAAGGATAAACAAATTTCACTGGTAGGAAATATAATGGGAACAAAGCCTTTCAAGGGAAGATTTGGGCTTTTTTACTGCTGTGAGTCAGGAAAACGGTTCATGCAATGACTGTCATAACGATCATCACGGATCTAATATATAAATGTCATACTGCTGAGAACACCAGAATTGTTGAGAATTTAAAATAGGAAGAACTCTAGTATGGAAACATAATGTGAATAGACATTTTCCTATTTCTCTCTGAGCCACTGAGCCAATAAAATACTTGTATAAACAAAAAAATGGGGAAAATAGTAAAACTAATGTTTTTTAAAAACTCAGTAAGGAACAAATGGATTAATTTCAATAAATAATCAAAGCTTTATAAATATACATTTCCTTCTGTGTTTTTACTGTATTTTAACATCATTTTGTCTGCCATTGACCTTTCATTCCAGCAGTGACTTTTTATTTTTAAAAAAGGAAACAATAATTTACATGACTACAACCCCATCTAAGGAGGACATATCCTAGAAAGTAGGAAGTATTTTATGTAAATAAATCAATAACATGTGTTTCCCTATGTGGAACACTTAGGAGGATTTTTCTCATCACTTTCCAGTGATTTTCAAAGATTCTCACTATTCTAATTATCTAAGAAAGTCTCAGTTAAATGTTAATATGTCTGTAACAGTACATTCTTTAACTTCTCATTTTGAAATAATTATAGTCACAAAATGTTGTACAGGGAGGTCCCATGTACCCTTCCCCCAGTTTCCTCCTAGGGCTACAGTTTATGTAAATACAGAAAAATATCAAAAACAGGAAATTCACATTATTACAGTATGTGTGTATAGTTCTCTATCATTTTATCACCTGTGTAGATTTCTGTAACCACTGTCCCCATCAAGATAAAGAACTATTCTATCCCATCACCACAAAGATTTCCCTCATGCTAACTCTTTATAGACACACCTATCCCTCACCTTAACCTTCTGCAACCAATAATTGATATTATATATATATGTGTGTGTGTGTGTGTGTGTGTGTATATATACTCAGAAAAACTGATATATATATATATATATATCAGATACCTAGAATATTATATGTATGTCAAGAATTATACATTGCATGGTCTTTGAGAATGCCTTTTTCCACTCCACTCAATGTTCCTGAGACCTATCCAAATTCCTTTTTAATGTTGAATAATATTCTATGGATAGATGTACTAGAGTTTATTTACAATTCACTTTTTGTAGGACATTTTGGTTGTTTCCAGTTTTTGGTGATTACAAATAAAGCTGCTATGAACAGTCTTGTATAGGTTCTTGGGCAGATATGAGTTTTTATTTCACTGGGATAAAGGCCCAGAAGAGTGATTGTTGGATCACATGGTTAGTGTACATTCAGTTTTTAAGCAACTGCCAATCTATTTCCCAGAGTAACTTTATCACTTAAATTCTCACCAATAATGTATGAGAGATCCAGTTTCTCTGCCTACCTGTGAGCATTTGGTATGGTCACTTTAATAGACTTTTCTAGAGCTGATTTAGGTTCACAGAAAAACTGATCAGAAAGATAGAATTCCCATATATCCCCTGACTCCACACGCATACATCTTCCCACGCACTGAGCCTCCCCCACTATCACATCCCACACCAAAGTGGTACATTTGTTATGAACGAATCAATTTAACACATCATTATCACTCAAAGTCCATACACAGTTTGCACTAGGGCTCACTCTTGGTATTGCATACTTTATTGGGGGATTTTAACAAATGTGAATAATATATTCACCATTATAATATCATAGAGAATAGCTTTACTGTCCTAAAAATCCTGTGTTCTACCTATTCATCCCCCTTCTTCCAACCTCTGGCAACCACTAATCTTTTTACTGTTTCTCTAGTTTTGCCTTTTCCAGAATGTTAAATCATACAGTAAATAGCCTTTTCAGATTGTAAATTATATTTAGTAATATGTTTCCTCCATGTCTTTTCATGGTTTGATAGATCATTTCCTTTTAGTGTTGAATAACATTCCATTATATAGATATACCACAATTCAATTATCTATTCACCTACTTTTGTGGGTTAAATTGTGTCCTCCTCCTTGTATTCATATGTTGAAGTCTTAACCCCTAGTACCTCAGAATGTGACTGTACTAGATATAGGGTCTTTAAAAAGGTAATTAAATTAAAATGAGGTCATTAGACTGGGCCCTAACCCAATCCTTATAAGAATATATTAGGAGACAAAAATGCACAGAGGAAAAGACCATGTGAAGACACATGGGAAAAGTGGCCATCTGCAAGCAAAGGAGGAAGGCCTTCAGAAGAAACTAACCCCTTGTTGCAAACACCCTGACCTTGGGCCTTTGGCCTGCAGAACTATGAGGGAAGAAGTTTCTGTTGTTTAAGCCACGCTGTCTGCCATGCTTTGTTATGGAAGCCCAAGCAAACTCATACACCTATGAAGGCACTTGTTTGCATCCAAGTTTTGCGATTATGAATAAAGATGCTAAGAACTTCTATGCATAAATTTTTGCGTGAAAGTTTTCAACTCATTTTAGTAAATACCAAGGAACGTGTTTGCTGGATTATATGATAAGTGTACATTTAGTTTTACAAAAAATTGTCAAGCTGCCTTCCAGACTGGCAGCACTATTTTACATCCCTTTCAGCAGTACCAGGGATCCAATTTTCCTTATATATGCCAACACTTGTTATTGTCTGTCTTTTTTATTACAGTTATCTTTGTGGTTGTGAAGTGGCATCTCGTTGTGGTTTTGATTGCATTTCCCTAACGACTAATGATGTTGGCATCTTTTCACGTGCTTATCTTTTCACGTGCTTATCTGCCATTTATATATTCTCCTCAGTGAAATGTTGCTTCATATCTTTTAATAGTTTTCTAATTGAATTGTTTGTTTTTTTACTATTGAGTATAGAGAGTTCTTTATATGTTAAAGATACAAGTCTTACTTAAGTATATGATTTGCAAATACTCTCTTCCAGACTGTACCTTGACTTTTTACCCTATAACAGGGTTTCTGAGGAGCAGAGATTTTTAATTTTGTTAAAATCCAGTTCGTTTTCTTTTATGGATCATCTGTTTACTGTAATGTCTAGTAACTCTTCACCAAATCAGGTTCTAAAGATTTTTCTCTTGTGTTTTATTCTAAAATTTTATAGTTTTACATTTTATATTTAAGCCCATGTTCCATTTTTTAGTTAATTTTTATATAAATATGAGATTTAGGCTGAAGTTCGAGTTTCTGTTTTGTCTATGAATATCCAATTGTTCTAGCACCATCTGCTGAAAATACTACTTTCCTCCACTGGATTTCTTTTGTACCATTGTCAAAACCAGTTGTCTGTACTTGTATGGAGTATGTCTTGGTTCTCTGCATTGTCCTACTGACTGACCTATGTGATACTTTCTCCACCAATAACATAGTCTTGATTACTGTAGAAATGTAATAAATGTTTACATTGGGTAGAGTGATTCCACCTACTTTATTCTTATTTGACAAAACATTTCAGATACCTACTTCCTTTGCATTGCCATATAAGCACTGCCTTTCAATATGTATTAATTTCTCTCTAAACAAAAAGAGTATATTAGCAAACCAGTTAGGAAGCACAGCAAATATTTCAAACCTGAGATTACAAAATATAAAGGAGAGAGAGAGAGAGAGAGTGTGTTGGTGTGGCTGTTCCTCACAGGGATGTATTGATTTGTTGTTTCTAATTAGTGTGTATGCACAAACTGTATTCTACTATTTCTTTAACCAGTGACTGTATAATGTCAACTGTAATTTATTCCCCCAGTTTGCTGCCTGACATCTGACAGGCATTTATAAGTGTGATTAAATGATTTATCAATAAAAACGTTATAATTAGATGGCAAGCAATATCTTCATTAACGTAAGACTAGCATCACCTTACAATATATTAAAAAGTTGAGTGACCAGGCAACATCATATATATCACATTGGCCCCAATGCTAAAAATGAAGAAAGGATTGGGTTCTTATATGTTCATGATTTTAGTGAAAATAATGGGACCACCTGTCTGTGCTTTTGTATGTGCCAGGAGAAAGGAAGACTCCATTACTGTATTATTAAACATATATTATGAGTTTAGAGTACAGGACAAAAACATCCTTTAGTTTTCCCTCCAATGGCACATCAGTTCACACCAAGTGAGTGTTAATCATAAGGACTCTGTCTCGCTTTTTTTTTCCTTCTGCCCTCATCTTGGTTTCCTTAGTCCTTCACCGTGTCTAGCTCCTGATGAAGTCCCACGTACTCTCCTCTTGGTCCCACACTCTAACAAGAACCGTTTCAGCATGTGGCGCTTTTCCTTCCATCACAGGAGTCAGACTAGACAAGGATTCGGTGGGCTTGCCTGAGTCTAAGAGCAACTCGGTGTCTTTACAAAGCAAACTTGTTTCTAGTAATTTTCTCACCTTTTTAATAAAATCCTGGAACCTGCTATTACTGAAAAGGTTTCTGCCACTTTACTAGGACTAAAATAACCATTGATTTTTAATACTAACTTAGAATGACCCATGACCTCTGAAAGCAAGATGGGTATGTATGGTGCACCCCATCCCAAAAGAGAGGTGGAGGGTGATTAATTTTAAAGTCCTGCTCTCGTATTTTCTTAGGAAATTATAGGAAAAGAAAGTTCTCTTTTTTCCATATCTCATGTGCCTGGATTCGTGGAAAGAGTTATAGAACACAGGAGACATTCACATATTAGTGATTAATTTTATCCTGATGAACCATTGTTGGGCTAGAAAAGAGAGGAATTACTGTTATTCAAATTTGAGAAACAAAGAAGGACCTTAGGCTCAGAGGATTGTGCGAGTTTAGCGAGCTAGAACTTCTGGCTCCAAGGTAACAGAAACTTTACAACATACTATATTGTCTTCTTGCATAACACCAAGTAATTCATAATGTAATCACTACAAAAAATAAAATTACACAATATAAAAAATTTTGAAAGGAAGAGAAAAATATTTTGAGCAGTGAATACAGTGGAAAATTAGGCTTGAAATGATAGGTTTGTGCTTATATTTTTAGATTTTAAATATTCTAGAAGTCTAACTTCTTTGTATTAAGATCACATGAAACATTTTTTCAGAACCTAAAAGTCCCCATACTCCAAAAGAAAAAAACTAGTTCTTGACAAGGCAACAAAGGGAGGAGTAAGAGAGAGAGCAACAGAAAAAAAGAGGAAGGGAAGACAAGGGAATGGAGGAAGGAAAGAAGGAACCTGAAAACATGAGGCAAACAGTGTCTATTTTTAGTATTAATTTGCTTAACGTATCAGAAGTTTTAATGATTAAGTTATTTCACCTACAGGGAAGCTATTGATTAAAATTAATGTTTATTGCTCTGGGATTGCTAAGAGGGTGACTGAGGTCAGACAAAAAGTATTATTTTATAACCATTGAGACTCCAGTTTATATCTCATCTCTCAGCCTTAATGTACAGTCTGGTACAAGCTTTTATAGGAAACAGAAGCACAGATCCAGCAAGACTTACCATATAGTGTTAGACTAATATAAATTGATTATACACTAGCTCATTGCTGCAGAGAAAAATCTATAGTTACTAATGGCTTTTGCTCTTGGGGTTGAAAGTCACAAAAATATTATATTCCTGTCCTGAATATTATTAGTTAATTTTCCTTTAGTGACCACTTTGGGAAATAAAGGACCACAGAAGGTTAAAGGGTTCCCATAAAAGTAAACTACTATATATTTAAAGAAAATAAAGTGGACTTTTATGTCAGGGGTGTAGCTCCTTATATGACAACTTTGTTAACAACCAGTAATTATCATTCAAATTATCTATACTTCTTCCCCTAATGGTTATCCATGACAATTTGATTTATTCTACAGGAAATCTGATTGATCAAAGCACATATAAGTATGTACTGTGCATGAGGAAATATATTTATCCTGTTTATGGTGCTGGAAAAATACAGTCTGAGTCTGTCCTCATTAGGAAAATCTCACTTAAACAATTGCATAAGAAAATAAAATGTTTCTGTAAAAGACAGAGGTGGGGAAACCCCTCAACTGAAATAAACTTTGCTGTTACTTCATATGTTTTAATTGCAGAAACAAATGTTCTAACTGATAAATAGATCCAATCTGAACACCATTAACTATTTGCCCCTGAAAGGAAGGATATTTAGCAAGTGTCCTAAATCATCTACTGAGGTTTCCTCATTTGTCAACTAAGATAATAAATGGTACTTTCCTCAAAGGAATATTTTGCTTAATCAATTACTATTTTTAAAAGTAAAAAATATGTTATAAGTACTGTGAAATCTAAAGTTAACTTTCCAATAAAATATCACTGAAGTACTGACATGTTAATTTGGTCTTCTGCATAAGAATTGGAAGTTTGAAGTGAGAAGATCTAGAATTTATAGGCTGCAGTGATGGCCCCAATCCATCGCCCATCCTTGTATCCACATACTTTGCCAATCAACCTTACAATCCCCTCCTGTGGGCATGAGGGTAGACATAACTTCCACCTCTGGTTCAGCCATGTATTACTTTGGCCAGTGATAATGTTAATGCAGGGATTCAAATGGGCTTATATAATTGGGTGTATTCTCACACTTGCCCTCTAGTACTGCCATGAGAGGACACACTGGGCTATCCTAATAGGATGGGAGAAATATGAAGCAGAGCTGAAGTTGTCCAGTTTTCCCAGGTATGGCCATGCTAAATCATTTGATAATCAGGTAACCCCCAAACACAATAAGCATTTTTGCTGCTAAGATTGTTCCATTCTTATAGGTAATAAATTCTTATGGTCGTTGGTTACCGAAGTTCTGTGGTTGTTTGTCCCACATCATTATTAAGGGTATAGGCAGCAGATGAAAAAACATTGTACTGAAAGTGGAGTGTTGCTGTAACAAAAATATGGTCCATTGGTTTCTGAGACCAGGAGACACATAATGAGGATACCATTAGAGGAGCCTGGGAAACTGCAGGAGAACTACAACAGGAAAAGTGGAGTATGGGGACCCATGTGATAGAGTTGTATCACATTTAGTAAAACTGTCACACTAAACCCAAAAGTCACAACACATACCTAATGAACTTTGGGACCTAATGAACAGGGGCTATAATTAACTGAAGGGCAGATAAATACTTACTAAGAAACATCCAAGGAAAGTACTGAAAACATCTACTGATTGCTTTTAACTGTTCATATTAAGGTTCTACAAATAAAATGAGGACTAAAGAACTAGCCAGTCTCCAAGCAACATTTAGTGGGAATATGGAGAGCTCAGAAATCTTGGAAATTGTTAATATGGAAAATAAAACCATTCACACCTAGTCTCTCAAAGAAAGAAAGGATTCTTATATTAGTACATTGCCTCAAGATGAAAGATCTTTGAGATTTTTTGTTAAGACCTCTGAAAGACTTAAATTGGTGCCTGGTAGACCTTCTCAGCAGGAAAAAATGGACTCCTAGGAATCTGAATGGCACTGGTCACATAGCAGCATGACATGTCAAAAATACCAGTAATTAAGCAAAAGAGATAGGCATGCTTTGAAAATAACTGGGATGCAGCCTATGGTGCATATAGTGAAATCAAATCTGATACATGTAAAACCTCCCAGAGGTGTCAAGATAGCTATGCTTGTAAAAGCATCACCAACTTGTTCTAAAGGGGCATAGTCGTTTCCAGATTATAGAACCAAAGCTTAATCAAGGGATATACTCCATTACAGGGCAGGGGAACCTGGCAACATTTTGCCTGGAAGGATTTAGAATTAATGTGGACTGGTGACTGCTACAGTCCCTCTGATTTTTCTTTATTCTAATGAAAATGTTTATTATAATTATTCTCTCCCTGACTGAGTGGCACAAAAACAAACCTTTATTATATTCATGGACTTTTTAGTTCAGGAGCTCGGACTAGAAATAGTAAAGATAGCTTCTCTCTACTCTACAATCTCTGGCACCTTAGCTAGAGGACTTTAAGGCCGTAGCTATAATTATCTAAAGGGCAGATAAATACTGGTGGGCACTTTAGCTGAATCTATTGGCTGTAGTATTTTTATATGATCCTCCCATGTGGGGTTGCCTTACTCATAACATAGTAGTTGAGTTCCACCAGAAATATTGTTGAGACCATTTTTAAAGATAAAATCTGCCACATAGTTCTGAGTGTTTGGGGCAGACAGTTTGTCTTTTTATTTTTTAGTTCTCCATGTTAAGAGGACCCACATCCAAAGCTGTTGAAGATTATAAGATTTTGGACCTTGTGAGATTGATACTATGACCGGATGATGTTTGGGGGGTGAGGGGCTGATGGAAAAGACCTGACAAAATTTTACTTTAGAGATTAAATAATTGCAGCTATGAGTGAAAACTGTACTAACACTAATAGACCCAATTACTTTTCTTAAACACAAAACTCTGCCATGTAACTTTTCAAAGCTTTCCCAAGGTAGATGCAGGAGGGATTGACATAATTTCCCTCCCTTGGGCTTGGCCATGCCTTGGCCAGTGAGTTGCTAGCAAACATGAAGCAAACAAAGCATGGAATGGTCTAGTACAGCTGTACTTGCCCTTGCTATTGCCCTCTGCAATCAGCATAAGAAGGACCCGCACAAGCCTGCCCAGAAGATGAAAGATGTGGAACAGAACTGAGCTGATCCACTTATGCCAGCTAAAACCTTCCAGATCATCTAACAGCAGAAATGAAAGTGGAGTCCCACCAAAATTATCAGGGCCACCTGCCAGCCACCTCAGAAGTGTGAACTTATTAAAGGCTTATTGTTATGGATCAATGAGGCTCTGTGTTATTTGTTATGAGGCTTTTATAGCAAAATAATAAACTGATATCTATGTATCAGATATCAAATAACATTTGTCAAAAGATCAAAATGAATGCTATCTCAGGTTATCCTGTATTCCACTGTTACATCATCAGGAAGGCACATCAGGGGTTAATTAACTTTCTACTTTTGCCCGCATTATTTTTGAAAAGCAGAAACTTATTATTCAAGGGGAAATGCTTATCTGTACACACATCACACTCACATCCTTTCGAGTTACAGAGAAGTGGTGAGCATCTTTATGAGACTGCCATTTTTTACCATTAAGCAGAGACACCCAACAAATTATCTGTAGAATAGAGTTAATGGTAACTAGAATATCAATGACTTTTGCACATCTGCCTGTGGAATCAAATTTACACCTTTAACATTTTACAACAGGAAATTTCCTATTTAAAACTAAGAGACCAATGAGGCACTTTGCTGTGAAAGGGCCTATATAAAAAAATGAGAATTACTTTACTGGTCACAAATGAGCATCAACTGTAGATGCACCTTTGGCCAAAAGTCTATAAAAAAATAACTATGCATATGTTAATAACTAGTAATGCACACCATTGTTCCTCATAACTTAGTATATCACAGAAGCTGAAGAAATAGTTTTACAATACCAAGAGAATGCAAATGAAAAAAAAGGAAACCACTTCATGGGTATTAATTCTTCTACACAGAGAGATTAGAATAATTCAGTGTTACTCTAGGCAAGCACATTATTCCTATTTTGAAACATTCACTTACAGCAAACAACATTGATTAAATTAGGCACCAAATAGTAACCTAAGTGATATGATTTTCAGACCATCTAAAATGTGTTCTTAGATGCATATCTAAGCCCATGTGTGAGGCCAGGAAAAATCCACCGGCATTAAACTTCCAATTGCTGCTTGAAATGATTATAAATATATTCAAGAGGTAGTTTCAGACAAATGGTTGAGAGAGTAGCTCTGGGGCCAGACAGCCGCGGTTAGTGGCTCTGACATCAGTATAACACTGAGCAAGTTATTTAACCCCTCTGTGCCTCAGTTTCCCTATCTGTGAAATGTGAATAATAGTTGTGCCCCATCATATTGTTTCTATAAGGGATAAATGGGTCAATACAATGCCCAGCACATAAGTACTAAAAAATGTGAGGCATTAGCGTATCTACATGTAATCATACAGTTCAGTTGCTTCACCATCTTTGATTATGTCCATTAGGTGTACCTGTGGGATTAGCAGTATGGGATTTTAATCATTAATTCCCTGACACTAAATTAAGTGGTATTATTTTTGTCATGTGTCTCAATGCAAAGATAATAGGGATCCGAAGATCCCAGTTGTTTATCTCCAGGAATCCGTCTTCTATTCTGGGTATTGAGGAACAATACTGCCACCTGTGGGAAAAAGATACTCTCACTACAAAAAGGAAAAACAGGCCCCGAGTCTGGGCTGTAACACTGCCTCAACGCCGCGCTCTACCTCCGCCTCGGTGCCTCCACTGAGCGCCTGTCCCGAGACGGCGGCGGTCTCGTCCAGAGCGGAAGCCGCCCGCCGGCTCACGAGCCCTCAGGACGAGCCCGGGTTTGCTGCCAGACCCACGTGGGCGTGAGCTCCAGGGGCGCTCCCTGCGCCCTGGGACCTCTGCCCGGGCCACTGGGAAGGGCGCTGGTGACGACCGGTCCGTGTAGGGCACGCGCCGGTGCGTGACACCGGGGAGCGCTACACACCCGTCGGTGAGGTCGGTCGCGGTGAGACAAGGCTGAGCCCCAGAATCAGACCTGCTGAGTGGAGACTTCAGCTCCTCCACTCAGGAACTTACTCAAGTCTTTAAATCTCAGCTTTTTCATCCGTAAAATAAAAATAATAATGGCATTTTTCTTGATAGATTGTTATAAGAATAAATGAGACAATGTGTGTATAAAATTTAGTATTATCAACTATTATGATTATTACAATTACTATAAATACGCCTCCATTCCATGGCTGTTACTTATTATGGATTCTTTATTCACATTCTCATGTAGATCTTCCTCCTAGGCTTTTTCTTTTCTAATCAGATAAATGTCATTAGTAGTATATGTTTAAAGGTCAGGAAGAATAGAGCAAGGATTAAGAATCCAATGGACACATTTTAAGTGACAACAACCTGAGAAGCAATAATCTTTGTATCCAGCTAGATACATTTTAAAGCCATATACACGGTTTCATTTTGTTCCCTCTTTGGCACCTCTTTTGCCACATTTGCACCCTGGATGCCTCCCATTATGTAGGTCTTTGGCATGACATTGTCCCTCCAGTGGTATATTTAGATGCAATTTTGGGAAACTGCCAACTTACAGAGACCGTGTTCAGTGTAAGCAGATGAACAGTGTAAGCAGCGAGCCACGCGGTGCAGAGGTTAGCGTCCTCTGTGCAGGAGAGATGAATGCCAGAGCCCATTATAAACCCAGTGCACTTTTTATGCCACAGATATAAGAAATATCCCTTCATAATTTTTCTTCCCAAAGGTTACCCAGACAAGTGTCAAGTGATACCCTAGTTCCCAAATCTATTAAAGAACTTCCACCAAAAATAATTTTACTCAGGTACATTCATGACATCTCCATAGGGTTCTCTACATGTATTTTTTTTTTCATCTGAAAGGGAGTTTTATTTTTCTTTCTCTTCTTTTCAATAAAAGCACATGGCTGATGTTATTTAAGACCTAATGTTCCACAGTGGAGTAGTATATGAGGTCATAAATGGCTCTAACAGTTATCAAAAGCCTGGGCTTCAACCCCAGCATTTAATCATCTGTAAAAGCCAGTTACAGGCTCATATACTTCCCCACTGTGAACATTATTCCTCTTATATGACAAGGTAAAAAAAAAATATTTAAAGAACAGATTAAACAAACCGTATCATCCAAAAATTAATAATTAAATATTTTTGCTCATCTCACAAGAATTTGGGTTCTGTACTTTTGGTGATTTCTTTCAATGTGCATTAGTTTTTCAACATTTGTTCAATACACTGAAGATGGAATGCACTATATAAGTGCTAAGTATTATTAATGATGTTATTACGTGAGGTTAGTTTGGAAGCATGGATTAGATGAGGAATAGCACAATGGAATGAACTATGGGGAAGAGAAATGAGATTTATGACTAGACACACTTCATCTCAGAGATTTGGTTTTCTTTTGAGAAGGGGTATTTTTATGCTTTCTGAGCTTTGATTGATCAGAATGCTTCCTTCACATACTCAGAAAGGATGTATTATGCTGATACTAGAAACTTGCACAAGGAAGAGTGCTATGTGTCATACATGGGAAGACGAGATCACTGACCCACCACTTAGAAAAGTATTTAAAATTATTTTTTAAAATGGGAATGATAGGTTTATATTCATGCAGAATTTCTCAACTACTTTCAAAGAAGGATACCCATTTTATAGATCACACACACACCACACACTCACACACACTCTCCCCAGAGTCGGTACTATAGTTGGTTTGCTCTGGTATAAAGCCCTCTGGACTCCATGTTTTACTTGGACCAGGTTTTTTATAGTCAAGATTTGTCAATTAATTAATAGTCAAGATTTCCTCTAGTGAATAAAGCAAAATTTTTAAATATTATGTTCACTGTACTGAAGAAATGAATCTCACCTTTGTCCCCTTAACATATTGTCACTGAACTTCCATCTATTTCAAAATAAACACATATATTTTCAAATTCTAGAACATTCTATAAGCATTGTTTAATTTCCACAATGTAGTGTGAAGACAGAGTATTTTATGGCCCTCTTAAGCAGTGAGTCCCTGGACCAAAAATGGAGAGGCTCAATTTACAATGATTTTGATAACAGAGATTCACTTGCATAGCCTATCTGATCCAGGCATTTTCTGTGTTCTTTTTTAAATTCAAGTCAACTCTGCACTTTCTCCCTTCCCTTCTAATTATACTCCATTGTTTTTCTTGGGGAATGAACTATGAAGAACACTTTTGTTTGCTGACAGAAATGGAACTAAAGAATATTTTCATGGAAGATTTATGATATGCAGCCAATTACATCTGGTTTGCAGAGAGCAAATTAGTTTTGGATTTGTCTCATTCAAAAATCATTGACAAGTGTGATTCATCATAATAATTTTGTAGAGGAATCATAGCAGATCATAGCCTGCACCACAAACGATGCTCCCACCACAATCCATCATGATTAAATAGTGGTCTAGACCTAGATGAATGGGAACTTGGAATAACACATAAACATTGATAATTAGATGTTGATCTGCATGGGGACGTGGAAATGTGTACTGCTACTTACTTTTTACAGAGCAGAAGCAGAATTGTTCATGTTTGGTACTTTCGCACTGTATTAGAATCACACATGAAATACACATTAGAATACACATGAAAATTCTGCCTGAAACTTACACAAAACTCTGTTAAACTCCTATTTAAATATTGACAAAATAGGTCCTATTGAAATTATTTCATGTGATGTTATCCATTTTTCTTGACAATTTAAAGAAAGAGGTTTAAAAAGTTTCAAACTTACAAAAAATTGCCCCCAAAAGGATATGTCCTTCTCCAGGAATAATTTGCTTCCTATGAGTTAAAAAAGCAATGCAAAAACACGGCTTATCATTATCAAATAGATCTTCATATCCAAACTGCAAAAAAATACTCATCTCTGCGTCCTTGGAAACTCTCCAGATGATTTTGAAGTCTTTGTAATTTATTTATTCATTCAATAAATATTTAGTGAGTATTCTACTAAGTGCTAACTATTCTAAGTATTGGGAATTCAACCTTAAGAAAACAGACAAAAATCTGTTTTTCACTCTAGTGAGAGGGATCAGAAAATAAGCAGAATAAATATGTTGATATACCCTGTTGGAGAAAAAGACATCACAAAAAGAAGTGTTTAAGGAATGTGAAATGGGAAAAGAGTCCAGAAATTCTGAAATGTCCTACTGTAGGTCTGTGCAGAATCCACTGAAGAATTCCTGTCCTTTCTTTATTGCTTGCCCTAAAAAAGGTAACTGAGTGAATAAACCGTGCACAAAGCCTTTTAGGCACTGTTTGCCTATGGGACCTCTAGCTATCTACTGGCTTTGCTCAGAACGAACCACATTTCATTGAATTGCTGTTTGTAATGTGGGAAGGATCATAGTTAGAGTGCCTAACTTAGACAGACTAACTATCTTTAGCCCTGAAAAAGACCCTAGAAAATATCTGTCCTGTCCTCTCACTGTATCATGGAGTAGATTTTATACAGATAGATGAAATGGCTTGCTCACAATTCCATGACTAATAAAGTCAGCATTAAGACCTGGCCTAAATTTTATAACTTCAAGTTCAATATTCCCTGAGGTCATTCTGTGTATTCTGCAGCCTGTTTGCCTAATTTACTAGATGCCCTACTGAAGCCCTCCATCCCACAGCTGGTTAACATTTTTCCTCTCAAATACCAGCCTGGAAAGTTTTAAGGTAAACCTTTCTTCAGAGGTCCTAAGCACTAAAAAGATAATTGATGGTACATCCTCAAGCTATTAAAAATCAAACTATCTTTGTATATCAAACATGTATAAAGAAATTCAGGTCATTTTTCCCACCATGGCGTATTTGATGGTTTATTGGCAATCTCTAGGAACCCATTCTTTTAAAGAATATCTTTGCTCTGATTAGAACTAGTGTTCTAGCTCATACTGTTCCTGCTTGTTGGATGATCTGTCACTGACGGTCACAATCCAGCCCTTTGTTTATGATCCAGTTACGCATTTATGATAGTGTGGCTAAAGGCTGGCTAAGCATGCAGCAAACTCACTTCACTCTCCCCTTGACTATTATTTAACTCTCCATTGGTCAGATGTGATTACATTCCTAGTATCAGATTACTAGAATATGGTGAAAGTGTAAGCCACCTTCATGGCTGTTCTCCAAAATCCCCTTGTGTGAACCCGCATGCTTTCTCCACCCCGCTGGCTAAAAGGAAAGAACATAGAAGAGGCAGGGCCACAAGGCAGAAGCCTAGGTTTCTGAATTACTTCATAAAGTCTATTTGCCATACACCAAATTGAATGCTATATTAGCAAAAAATACATTTCAATTGAGTTGAGCCACTGAAATTTGGGTGGTTATTTTTTTATATGAGCTGGCCTATCTGATTCATTCCTGTGGATTACATCCATATATTTGATGGTAAATTGATGCCTCCTACTCTTCTAAAAGTCAACAAACTTTCTTGACTTGCATTTCCATTTCCATATACTGCCAATCAACAAAATTTGGGAGTGTTTCTTACATGAAATTTCCAATGGACACATTTAACTATGCATGGGCCTTTTTTGCTTCAGGTATATTTACCTCCTAGAGTTTTTTCAATTAAAAAAAAAAATTAGTCCATAATACAGAGCTGGCTCTGCAAGATAGTCCATAGTTGCTGGCATATTTTGTGTTTTTATAAATGGTTAGTATTTCTATTAGTAAAAATATTAAGATATGCAAAAGTTATAGAGAATAATACAATGTCCCATAAACTCTCCACCCAGCTTCAGAAATAAAATAGCCTCACTATAATTGAAGCCTGTGGTGAACCCCTTCTCAATCACATTTCTTTTCATCCTTTCCAGATCAGAGTCACTTCTTAAATTTGGTGTTTAATACCTCTGCGTATTTATTTGTCATTTTAATGCAAATTATTTTTAAGCAATATGTAGTATTGTTTTCCAAGTGTTTACATGATCTAAATGTATATATTCATATAGAATGGATACTAATATATGTATTCTCAACTTGCTTATTTTGGTTAATATTGTACTTTTAAATTTCATCCTCATGGATATGTATGACTCCAATTTATTCATTTTTACTGCTTCTTTCCAGTGTATGCATATATCAAAATTTTTTCACTTCTGCTGATGGACTTTTACATTGTTCCTACATTTTGACTATTAAAAATATTTGCTATTTAAAACTTCATTATATATGTTTCCTTATGCACATGCACAAGTGTTTTCATAGGGTAGCTTATACATAGAACTTCTAGATTGTAGGTGCTATTAGTTAGGATAAATTAATTATTCTGTGGCAGCTAATAAGTCTAAGATCTCAGTGGCTTAACACACAACAGTTAAGGACTTGCTCACACATGTTTGCTGCTCAGGTGATGCTCCAGGTAAGCCATCCTCCGGTATAGGCTCAGCATTCAGAACGCTCTGAGCTTATACTAACTCCGTATCCATGTGTTTATATGGTTCTAGAGCAGAGCAAGAAAGTACATGGAGTACTGTGTAACAGTACTTATGTACTTGAAAACAAAACCCATCACTTCCACTCACATTTCAATGGCCTATGCAAGACTTACAGTTACACCTAACATTTGGGCAGCAGGATCATTCAACCTCCTACGGGCTAGATAGGAAAGAAGAGCTAGATATATAACTAATTGAATTCAATATTTTGATATTATAGTATTAATATGAATTAATACTAATGGAATATCTTATTAATAGTTTGAAAAGTTTCTCCAAAATGCATTAATTTACATCACCACTGTAGTTTGGAGGAAGACTAGTGATGTTCCACAACAGTGCCTAACTTGACTTTGTCAGACTTTTTCCTTTTTGTCAAACTGGTGGGCATGAAACAGCAGCTTGTTGTGGTTTTAATTTGCCTCGGCATGGTTGATAATGAGGATGACCACCATTTCACATATTTCCTCTCCTATACAGTGTCTCTGTTAGCATATTTTTCTAATAAGTTGTTGTTTTCTCCTTGATTTTTTTTAAATATACATTCTAGGCATTAATTCTTTGTCAGCTTTATGTGTTGCAAATATCTTTGTGATTCATCATTTCACTTTGATTTATGGAGACTTTTGGTGACTAGAAATGTCTAATTTAATGTCAAATTGATCATTTTTTTCCTCTTTGATTTGTTTGCTTCCGTATCTTACATAAAAAAAAAACAAAAAAAAACTCTTCCTTAAATCCTGGGTCATAAATACAATTTTTGCTAAAACTTAAAGTTTTCATTTTATGTGTAGCTAACGAATCCACCTGGAACTCATTTGGGAGTAGTATGATATAAACATTTCTTTTCTTCTATAGATACAATCATTTTCACAGCACCATATATTGAATAGTCCACTGTTTTCTCCAATGATGTGCAATGGCACTCCATTCTGTAGTTTCCAAATAAACATGAATCTATATCTGAACTCTCTATTGTGTTTCTTTGACCAAGAGTTTATCCTGTGCCCAGCTTGCACTGCCCTGCTATCGATTGCTTATAATAAGCCCTGCTGTCCAGCCACTGGTACCTATTTTCATTCATTCTTATGACCAGCAAATACTGATTTTGTATACATGGTGTAAGGACCTTTCTTAGAGGTTGAGAATTTGTCAGAAAATCAGAAGTAAATCTCTCTGCCCTTATTAGGCTTCTGTTCTATAGTAAATGAGAAGTACAATAACAAATTACAAACAATACTAATTTTATAGTGATTTAGAAATTGATATATGCAATGGAAAAAATAAATAAAATATGGCAGGAAGATAGGATGTACTAGGGATAAGAAAGCTATAATTTTACATAAGAAGCTTCCCATTTGAGGATCACAGGGAGATGGCGGAGTGAGTAGTTCAGAGGAAATCATCTCCCCAAAACATATATATTTATGAAAATACAATAAATACAACCATTCCTAAAAGAGACACCAGTGGATGCAGTACAACAGCCAGGATACATCTACATCTGTGAGAACTCAACATCACACGAAGGGGGTAAGATACAAGCTGCAGCCAGGGGGAACCCGAATGCTCCCCCACCACCCCAAAACCCGGCGGGAAAAAAGGAGTCAGAATAGGGAGGGAGTGAAAGCCCAGGACTGCTAAATAACCAGCTCCAGAAATCTGCACCCGGAATGCAGACACAAGGTACATGGGGTGCTGGATATTAGAGAAACAGAAAAGCAAAACCTGTGGGCAGATCCCTGCAACTGGCGCCCCTGAGACAAAAGAAAAGTGAGTGCTTTCTGCAAGTCTTAAAGAGATAGGGACCCATAGCTGGACGAAGTTGTTGCGGCACACATAGCCAGCAGCTGGGAATCCCGGGGAAACTTAGGCGCCCTAAACCCCAGGGAGGCAGTACAGCTCTGAAGCCCCTCATGGCACTAAGCAGCCTGTTAGTCATTCCTCCAACAGGCACGGACCCTGACACACCAGCCCAGTAGCAGGAGAATGGCAGTGTGTGCCGGGGACGGCAGCGCTGGAAGGGACCGGGAGCAGATACATGTGCCAGGGGCACCAGATGGAACCAAGAGAGGCTTGTGCGAGCCCGCAGCAGCGCAACCAAACAGCCAGGGTGGGGCTTGCACGCACCCATGGCAGTGGAACCAGAGGTGCCCGGTAGAGGCCTGTGCACACCTGCAGCAGAGCCAGAGGGAGCAGGCACGCTCCCAGTAGCTGACCGGAATCCCAGCCCAAAGCACAGCCGCCTGGGCCAGCCGCAAAGGCCGCTGCTGCTACACAGCTGCCCGTCAGGGGTGCTGCTAGCACGGAGGAGCGCACCTGGCATGACTGCCACTCCCTGGAGGGCTCTGTGCTGCTCTGACGGAGACCCCACACAGAGCAGCTTAGGGGACTAACCCGGTGGCTGCTCTAGGAGTGCAGGTAACTGTCACAAGCAGCAGAGAAGGGCAAGGCATCCAGCAAGCAGGAGAGGACTTTCTTCTCCCAGATGACACACCCGCAATCTGCCTACAACCACCGCTATCACCATAAAAAGGCAAAAACTTTAGTCCAGTCAAAGATAGTTCAAACAACACCTGAGAAAGGATCTGCAGAGGCAGACCTAACCAGTCTCCATGAAAAAGAATTCAAAATAAAAATCATAAACATGCTGACAGAGCTGCAGAGAAATATGCAAGAGCTAAGGGATGAAGTCCAGAGGGAGACTACAGATGTCCGGAGGGAGATTACAGAAGTGAAACAAACTCTGGAAGGATTTATAAGCAGAATGGATAAGATGCAAGAGGCCATTGATGGAACAGAAACCAGAGAACAGGAATGCATAGAAGCTGACTCAGAGAGAGATAAAAGGATCTCCAGGAAAAAAAAAAATATTAAGAGAACTGTGTGACCAATCCAAAAGGAACAATATCCACATTATAGGGGTACCAGAGGAAGAAGAGAGAGGAAAAGGGATAGAAAGTGTCTTTGAAGAAATAATTGCTGAGAACTTCCCCAAACAGGGGGAGGAAATAGTTGCTCAGACTACAGAGGTATACAGAACTCTGGAGAGACAGGACCCAAAGAGGAAAACACCAAGACACATAATAATTAAAATGGCAAAGATCAAGGAGAAAGACAGAGTATTAAAGGCAGCCAGAGAGAGAAAAAAGGTCACCTACTAAGGAAAACCCATCAGGCTATCATCAGACTTCTCAACAGAAATCCTACAGGCCAGAAAAGAATGGCATGATATATTTAATGCAATGAAACAGAAGGGCCTTGAAACAAGGATACTGTATCCAGAACGATTATCATTTAAATATGAAGGAGGGATTAAACAATTCCCAGACAAGCAAAAGTTGAGGGAATTTGCCTCCCATAAACCACCTCTACAGGGTATCTTAGAGGGACTGCTCTAGATGGGAGCACTCCTAAAAAGAGCACAGAACAAAACACCCAACATATGAAGAAGGGAGGACGAAGAAAAAGAAGGGAAAGAAATAATCATCAGACATTGTTTATAACAGCTCAATAAGCGAGTTAAGTCAGACAGTAAGATAGTAAACAAGCTAACCTTTCTTAACCACGAATCTATAGCCCTGAATGGCAATAAGTACATATCTTTCAATAATCACCCTAAATGTAAATGGACTGAACGCACCAATCAAAAGACACAGAGTAATAGAATGGATAAAAAAGCAAGACCCATCCATATGCTGCTTACAAGAGACTCACCTCAAACCCAAAGACAGGTACAGATTAAAAGTCAAGGGATGGAAAAAGATATTTCATGCAAACAGAAAGAAAAAAGCAGGTGTTCCAATATTAGTATCAGACAAAATAGACTTCAAAACAAAGAAAGTAACAAGAGATAAGGAAGGACATTACATAATGATAAGTGCTCAGTCCAACAAGAGGATATAACCATTATAAACATATATGCACCCAACACAGGAGCACCAAAATATGTGAAACAAATACTAACAGAATTGAAGGAGGAAATAGAATGCAATGCATTCATTTTGGGAGACTTTAACACACCACTCACTCCAAAGGACAGATCCACCAGACAGAAAATAAGTAAGGACACAGGGGCACTGAACAACACACTAGAACAGACAGACCTAATAGACATCTATAGAACTCTACATCCAAAAGCAACAGGATACACATTCTTCACAAGTGCACATGGAACATTCTTCAGAATAGACCACATACTAGGCCACCAAAAGAGCCTCAGGAAATTCCAAAAGATTGAAATCCTACTAACCAACTTTCAGACCACAAAGGTATAAAACTAGAACTAAATTGTACAAAGAAAGCAAAAAGTCTCACAAACACATGGAGGCTTAACAACATGCTCCTAAATAATCAATGGATCAATGATCAAATTAAAATGGAGATCCAGCAATATATGGAAACAAATGACAACAACAACACAGAGCCCCAACTTCTGTGGGACGCAGCAAAAGCAGTCTTAAGAGGAAAGTATATAGCAATCCAGGCATATTTAAAGAAGGAAGCACAATCCGAAATGAATAGTCTAACGTCACAATTATCGAAATTGGAAAAAGAAGAACCAATGAGGCCTAAGGTCAGCAGAAGGAGGGACATAATAAAGATCAGAGAATAAATAAAATTGAGAAGAATAAAACAATAGCAAAAATCAATGAAACCAAGAGCTGGTTCTTCAAGAAAATAAACACGACGGACCCCACAGAAATACAAAGAATTATTAGAGAATACTATGAAAACCTATATGCTAACAAGCTGAAAACCTAGAAAAAATGGACAACTTCCTAGAAAAATACAACCTTCCAAGACTCACCCAGAAAAAAACAGAAAATCTAAACAGACCAATTACCAGCAATGAAATTGAAGCGGTAATCAAAAAACTACCCAAGATCAAAACCCCCGGGCCAGATGGATTTACCTCAGAATTTTATCAGACATACAGAGAAGACATAATACCCATTCTCCTTAAAGTTTTCCAAAAAATAGAAGAGGAGGGAATACTCCCAAACCCATTCTATGTAGCCAACATCACCCTAATACCAAAACCAGGCAAAGACCCCACCAAAAAAGAAAACTAGAGACCAATATCCCTGATGAACATAGATGCAAAAATACTCAACAAAATATTAGCAAACCAAATTCAAAAATACATCAAGAGGATCATATACCATGACCAAGTGGGATTCATCCCAAAGATGCAAGGATGGTACAACATTCGAAAATCCATCAACATCATCCACCACATCAACAAAAAGAAGGACAAAAACCACGTCATCTCCATAGATGCAGAAAAAGCATTTGACAAAAATTCAACATCCGTTCATGATAAAAACTCTTAACAAAATGGGCATAGAGGGGAAGTACCTCAACATAATAAAGGTCATATATCATAAACCCACAGCTAACATCATACTGAACAGAGAGAGGCTGAAAGCTTTTCTTCTGAGATTGGGAACAAGACAGGAATGCCCACTCTCACCACTGTTATTCAACGTAGTACTGGAGGTCCTAACCACAGCAATCAGACAAAACAAAGAAATACAAGGAATCCAGATTGGTAAAGAAGTCAAACTGTCACTGTTTGCAGATGACATGATATTGTACATAAAAAACCCTAAAAAGACTCCACTGCAAAACTACTAGAACTAATATTGGAATTCAGCAAAGTTGCAGGATACAAAATTAACACACAGAAATCTGTAGCTTTCCTATACACTAACAATGAACTAATAGAAAGAGAAATCAGGAAAAAAATTCCATTCACAATGACATCAAAAAGAATAAAATACCTAGGAATAAACCTAACCAATGAAGTGAAAGACCTATACCCTGAAAACTATAAGACACTCTTAAGAGAAAGTAAAGAGGTCACTAACAAATGGAAACTCGTCCCATGCTCCTGGCTGGGAAGAATCAATATAGTCAAAATGGCCATCCTGCCCAAAGCAATATACAGATTCGATGCAATTCCCATCAAATTACCAACAGCATTCTTTAATGGACTGGAACAAATAGTTCAAAAATTAATATGGAACTGCCAAAGACCCTGAATAGCCAAAGCAATCCTGAGAAGGAAGAATAAAGTCAGGGGGATCTCGCTCCCCAACTTCAAGCTCTACTACAAAGCCACAGTAATGAAGACAATTTGGTACTGGCACAAGAACAGAGCCACAGACCAGTGGAACAGAATAGAGACTCCAGACACTAACCTAAACATATATGGCCAATTAATATACGATAAAGGAGCCATGGACATACAATGGGGAATGGACAGTCTCTTCAACAGATGGTGCTGGAAAAACTGGACAGCTACATGTAAGAGAATGAAACTGGATCACTGTCTAACCCCATACACAAAAGTAAACTCCAAATGGATCAAGGACCTGAATGTAAGTCATGAAACCATAAAACTCTTAGAAAAAAACATAGTCAAAAATCTCTTGGACATAAACATGAGTGACTTCTTCATGAACATATCTCCCCAGGCAAGGGAAACAAAGGCGAAAATGAACAAGTGGGACTGTATCACACTAAAAAGTTTCTGTAGAGCAAAGGACACCATCAATAGAACAAAAAGGTATCCTACAGTATGGGAGAATATATTTGAAAATGACAGATCCGTTAAAGGGTTGACATCCAAAATATAATAAGAGCCCACACACCTCAACAAACAAAAAGCAAATAATCCAATTAAAAAATGGGCAGAGGAGCTGAATAGACAGTTCTCTAAAGAAGAAATCCAGATGGCCAACAGGCACATGAAAAGATGCTCCACATCGCTAATCATCAGAGAAATGCAAATTAAAATCACAATGAGATATCACCTCACACCAGTAAGGATAGCCATCATCGAAAAGACAAACAACAACAAATGTTGGTGAGGGTGTGGACAAAGGGGAACCCTCCTACACTGCTGGTGGGAATGTAAATTAGTTCAACCATTGTGGAAAGCAGTATGGAGGTTCCTCAGAATGGTCAAAATAGAAATACCATTTGACCCAGGAATTCCACTTCTAGGAATTTAACCTAAGAATGCAGCACTCTGGTTTGAGAAAGACAGATGCACCCCTATGTTTATCGCTGCACTGTTTACAATAGCCAAGATATGGAAGCAACCTAAATGTCCATCAGTAGATGAATGGATAAAGAAGATGTGGTACATATACACAATGGAATATTACTCAGCCATAAGAAAAATAACAGATCCTACCATTTTGCAACAACATGGATGGAGCTAGAGGGTATTATGCTCAGAGAAATAAGCCAGGCAGAGAAAGACAAGTACCAAATGATTTCACTCATATGTGGAGTATAAGAACAAAGGAAAACTAAAGGAACAAAACAGCAGCAGAATCACAGAACCCAAGAATGGAGTAATAGTTACCAAAGGGAAAGGGACTCGGGTTGATGGGTGGGAACGGAGGGATAAGGGCGGGGAAAAAGAAAGGGGGCATTACAATTAGCATGTATAGTGTGTTGGGGGGGCACCGGGAGGGCTGTGCAACACAGAGAAGACAAGTAGTGATTTTACAGCATCTTACTACGCAGATGGACAGTGACTGTGAAGGGGTATGTTGTGGGGGGGACGGACTTGGTGAAGGGGGGAACCTAGTAAACATAATGTTCTTCCTGTAAAAAAAAAAAAAAAAAAAAAAAAGGAAGCTTCCCATTTGAACATACAACTGAGGAAAGCACAGGAGAGGGTCATTCAGATATTCAGGGAAAGAGCATACTCATGGGAAATACAGTGTACAGTGTAATGGTTCTAAATTTGAAATTTATTATTTCCAAGTATTTTTTTATATGTGTTACAAGTGCTTGAAGTTTTCTAGAAACACACCTTATTCTTTAAACTGACCTAAGCTTCTCTCGGCCATCTGCTTTTCTGTATACATACATCTGTATACAATTTTTTTAGGATATAGTCTTTACACTATTACATAGAAAAAGTTTACTATAGACCATTATCAGTCTGATAAACTTCTAAAATATTTTCTCCATTGATACTGTACAAATTAAAATATAAGAAAATATTTATACAACCCTATTTCCCTCCACCGAAAGTAAAGAATATAGCTTATAAGGTCAGAACTGAGGATTCAGCATCCTGAAATGTCTGATTGGAGGACTTAGTGAACTTCTGCAGAGAATCATGGCAAAGCTGTTAGTTAATTAAATCTTTAACTAGCTCAATGGATTAGATTTCAATCTCTGCAATGTGACTTTGACTCTGTGACCTCACACCAAAACCTTATCCACTTTGCTTCACAATATACTGGCCCCTTGGGATTACTGAGAGGAATAAATAAGATAACAGATGTAAGTCTGTTTATAAGTAACTAGTTCAATACAAGATTGTGAAATTTGAACTAGGATATTCATGCATCCCGTTTATGTGGTTGTGGGAGTTAATTCATCAAGTCTTGATCCAAGTTCCTGTAATTTGTCTGCTAACAGTTCTTCAGAGATCCCATCCTCAGCAGGATACAATACAAACTTAAACAAGGCATGCAACCCATTCATTGCCTGGCTCCTGGGCATCTTTGCAGCCTCACCTTCCACCCATCCACAGTCCGTCCACACTCATGCTCTTCTGCTTCCTAAACCCTCTCTCCTCTTAGTTCCTTAAGGCTGAAAGGTGACCAACTCTGGGTCATTTTTTCCAGTACTTAGAGGAACAGAGAGGATATGATCTTGTGCTATTTGATCATTATTTCCAAGGATAAGGCATTCATTTTTGTGTGTACTGAGGCTTTTAGGTCAGGTCCGATTTGATTGGTCTGAAGATGATTGTAAAATACAGTTGAATTAAGGCAGGGCATAATTCTTTAAAAACCTGTGACCTACAAAATTGGACATGTCCTAATAGCCCAAGATAATACTATTATTGGCTGAAGAATTTGGGCCAGCATCCCTTTATTACTCTCTGGAAATTTTACAGTGGCCTTAATACAGCACTGTACAAGTCCTACAATTCAGTGTGAGAAGTTGAATTGCAACATCATTACTTGTATAGAACAAAACACAGTATAGACTGTATTTGGTCTTAAGTGCAGGTAACAATACTGATCAGATAAAATCTGTAGAAATCTACAAGAAATTTATTTTCAGTGCTCCTTCTTGCCTATAAAGATACTGTCCTGATTTGGTGAGCATATTAATTGCTTTCTTTGTAGGGAGATCTACACCTAGGATATAAACTTGGCTGACCAGCCTATGAACCCAAATCATCCATTTTTTTTTGTATTGATTTAGCACAGACTCACTTAACCTATTAAAGAATCTAATTCTGCTGGGCCATATAACAGGGGAAAATTTCTCCTATATTTATTGCACCTCCCAATAGCCCTGTGAAGTAAGTGGTCATAAATGACAGCAGCAGAACTTGTGGGCCAAACTCCTCTATTGTGATCATTATACGAACTTCTCAGACACTGGCCAGCTGAATGCACAGATGTCCATGTATACTGATGATTACATTTGTCTGGATTTTGTTATGTCATTTTTTCATGCCCTCCTTTTTGTGCATCTCACATTAAATGTTAATATTATTTTTTACACATTCCAATTTCAGGTCCACAACACAAATTGATGCTCCTTTCTCCTCTACCAAATGTATTTCCAGAAATGATGCTAAGAAAAACTTGCTTCCCAAAAAAACATACGAAAGCTCATTCTATTTGTTTTTGGCCAACATTGCCCATTTAGCAGACAATTTTATTGAGCTATGTATATTGATGCCTGCATCTTTTTGAAAGTTCATCGAACGGTGACTCCAACATTACTGTCTGGCTACAGACCATAAGAAGAAATTGTGAGGTTTATAAAGTATATAGCTATCAAAGCTAATTCTCATCCATACTCCCACTGCATCACCTAGCAGGTTGTTTTTTTATTTATTTATTATTCTATTTATTACTCTATCTTCAAAGCTCTTAATTATTTCTATTGGCAGCATATCTTATGCCTGGACTTAACCTAGCTGAGTTTGTGAGGTTTATACTGGAAAGTGCTATTGAAATTAATTATGAAATTTGCTGTGCTGGGTAGTTTCAACATGGTAATAAGTTGTCCAACATCTATGTCTTGAGCAGCTTCCACAGCCTTGGTCTTATCTCCACTCCATGGATCTAACCCAAACTCAGACTCATTCTTCCAAATTCAGCTTAATTTCTGCCTCCTCCAAAAGACATCTAGTTTCACTGACTGATTGTGAAGCCCTTTTCTGTGCTCTCATATCACTCTGCACACACTGTGGTAAGACTCACTAAGCTGTACCTTTAAGGTTGATTATAGTGCTCTCTCCCCAGGCAGAGAGCAAGCTGATCAAAAATAGGTATTTCACCTTATTTGATGTTGTAGCCTAAACACAGTACCTACAGTAGGCACTTAGCAAATATCTAATGAATAAAGGCAAGTGAACCTTGCTATTTTCTTTCTCCACTCCAGAAAGGTTCATTACCTAAAGTATGTAAATTTGTTTAAAAATGTTTTGCCCCAAATGAATTTCTGCATAACTTAGCAAGCATTAGAGCTCCATAAATGTTTGTATGAGAAATAAGTGAATAAATAAATGAAATATAAAGCCCCCAAATACTGCTTTTGCTCTTAAGCTCTACAAAACCTGAGAGTAGGATTAACTATATGGTCTTATAGCAAAATAAAATTGAGGTATTCTTGATGATATTTCAAAAACATAAAGCCCAGGTGCAAAACCTGAAGAAAAATAAACTAAAGGAATGGACTTTAATTCCACCTATTCTAAGATTCCTGTACCTTTTAGTCAAATTATGTTCATTATGCACAGAACCTACAAATGATTGCACAGTATGCTTACATTTTAAAGCTTGGCTCTTATGGAGAAGTCTGCCAAAGATTAACAAAGCATCTTTAAATAAAAAAAAAAAACCTGGAAGACTTGGTGAACAATTCCTTTATCAAAATAAGATATCCACTGTTGCCAGTTAGTACAGAGTTAATGAAAGCCAAGCATTAAGGGGCCCACTGCTTCTTCATTCTACCTGCCAACACATAATCTCATTCTACCTTTCTACCTGGCTGTGGAGACTGGTCCAGTAAAAACGCACTGTGGATGAATTGCTCAGAGGATGTCAGAAGGCAACATTTCAGCACACATCCTAACACTATTTTGCAATTGTTATTTTTCAAGAGTGTCCATATCCTGGTAATATATCCCTAGATTTTACTGTAATCTTGCCACTGAGCTCGCCTGCAGGTCTCGTAAACTGGTTTTAGTGTAGCCTTAAGTCACAGATCCTGTGGAACCAGACAGATAGCACTACCCCATAACATCCATTAGAGAATACATCTGCACTTACATCTTCTACTAATAAATGTTTCCACAAGGGAACTACACTCTGTCACATGAAAACGTACAATATTACAAAGCCACCAGCTGGCCACTTGCCTACTGCCTTTGTAGTTGGACTAGCCATTCTTAATACACACTAGGTTTTCAATTATCCTTGTATACCCTTGATTCATAGAATATGACATACTGAGCTTTAAAAATAAAGCTTGCTTATACTTTGAATGATTAGGAGAATCTGATACAAAAATATTTGGTAATTATTTTTCAAAGGCTCCCTGGCTTAAAATTTGGAAAGTAGATTAATTTGAAATTTCAGGAAACTATAGGATAATACAGTGATGTGCAACCAATGAATGTTCAGTCTCATATAAGCTAGTTAGGACCCATATTCTGACTGGTCCCACATGATATGTGTTAAAGGCAGTGCAGTAGGTTAAATGCTGGTCTCTTAAAAGATACGCCCATGCCCTAACTCCTGAACCCTGTGGGTATAACCTAATTTGGAAAAAGGGGTTTTCCAGGTATAATTAAGTTAAGGACCCTAAGATGCTATCATTACAGGTTATATAAATGGGCCCTAAATCCAATGCCAGGTGTCCTTACAAGGGACAGAAAGGAGAACGCCATATGCACACAGAGGCAGAGACTGAAGTTAGACAGATGTAAGCCAAGGAATGCCTAGGGCCACCAGAAGCTGAAAGAGACAGGAAGGACTCTCCACTCAGCCTTCAGAGGGAGCAAGGCCCTGCCAAAACCATGATTTTAGACTTACAGCTTCACAACTGTGAGAGAATAAGTAGCTATTGCTTTAAGCCACCAAGTTTCTGGAAGTTTGTTATGGCCGTGCTAGGACGCTAATACAGGCAGTCTGTAATGAAGACACAGACCTGAAAGGCAAGCAAGCACTCTGCAGTAAGGGATTCTATCAAGGAGGGGCAAAGTCGGTGAGAAGATGAAGACACGTAAGTTTTTAGGATCCTCACTTCCATAATCTCGGTCCAAGGAAGGGGTCCACATATGAGCAGATGTTTTGTACAATTCATGTAAGTAATACATTTTAATCAAACAATATTCAGTTAAGAATGCTTTCTCTTTACACTCCAACTTCTATACTCCACCTTTGGCATCCCTTTATTTTGCTGTATGGAGGTCCCAGATGATTTAGGGATCCAGCTAATGGGATGTAGAGACATTTTATTTAGTACTAATTTTTTTATTCTTTTCTTTAAAGTGGGTCTCCTAAATTGTATGTTTTAGCCCTCCAAAAACCTGGATTGGCCTTTGCTGACAGACTATACTGGCAGGTTCATTGGGTTTTATTTATATGGTTCTTATTTATTTGCATGCTGAAGTTATTGTTAACTGTCCTGTGATAGGAATAGTTGCCAAGAACACCCTCTACTGAAAACTGACTGCTGAGTTAACCCCAAAGTGTAGAACTAGACATGCATTAGGATAGGCAGGGTTATGTGCTAAGACCTCTGACATCACAAGTTTATTGGCAGAAGAGGAAAAAGCAGGGTTTAAAATGTACAATGCCATCAGTTGGTCTGAAAATAATTATTTCAATCATCAGATACGTAAAATTGTAAACTCAATTCTCACTGATGCACAGTCAAAATGAAATTTCTCCTCTGTCAAGAATATATGTGATAATACAGCATATTTGATTACAAATACACCCTAAACTATTTTGATGGATATAACAAGGACTGGAATGTATTAGTTACTGTGTGCTGTCGGCACTACACCATAGCAGTCCTGCAAACAGCAAGAACTTCTGGGGCTGAAGTTCATGTGTCTTCTGCAACCCAACTCTCAATAATAAAAACGAAATTGCCATTAACCATGCTAGAGAAAAACCTCTACACAGAGGCTATCTTTACAGAAACTGGTGTTATAAAATTTTAGTCATATGAAGAGGTACATCAAAAAGCATGCAGCCAAAAAGCATAGTTAATAAACACAACTACAGAGTTGTGTCAGGTAACAAATTATAGAAAATATAATGTTATTTTTTTATTTCATCATATTTTTTTGGTATTTGTTAGCTTCAAATTTTTCCTAAAAGTTTGTTGTGATATCTCATTATAAATGAATATTTACTTTGGTACCAAATATTTTTATTCTTTTCTTTAAAGAGGGCCTCCCAAATTGTATGTTTCAGCTCTCAAAAAACCTGGATTGGCCTTGGCTGACAGACTATACTTACACATTTTTTAAATATACTAGTGTTTGGGGGAGAAAGTCAGGGAAACATGCCCTTAAATGTAAAAGAATAGAAATTGTCTACTTAGGAATATTTTAATTTATTTTAAATGCTTTTAAATGTGTCTCATTCTTTTGTACTAGTAGTGATGTCATGTATAGATTATTTTCTTTCTTGAGGTTCAGTGTCTTTCCACCTATTATTCCAATTTCCTCTCCAGAGATCTGAAATACATGTGGCACAGGAATCAGGGCCAATTTTTAGACAAAAATATAAGTGTTAGGGTTACCTGACTTGTGTAAGTTCACATACTTTGAAGCAGAACTAGGAACCAAACTTAGCATTTTGACTCAACATCTCTGTTCCTCCATGTGACGGCTAAATGTCAGCTTCATAGGAAAGAAACTCCAAAAGAAATACTTCTTGGATTATATTTCTGAATGCATAAGTTTATGTCCAAATAACTAAAGAATTGATAACCAGTTTTTCAAGCAACCACTGACATTTTGTCTGTCTTCTGCTACTTCAGAGAAGCATTCTAGTTTGAAAACACCTGATGGTATACAGGCACCTGTGTGTTTTTCATGCAGAGAAGGGTATTTAAGAGCTTTTTGTTGTTTATTTGCTTGTCAAAGCTCTTCTATCAAAAATCACCTTTGGCATCTCTTTGATAAAGAAGATGTGCTCTCATTCCTCGCCTAGCCTCATTGCATTCTCTTCGAGCCACCTCTCCACATCCCTCTCTCCCACTGCTGTATGTTGAACTTGGGGAGGAGATGTTCACAAACAAAGCTAATGGACCTCTGAACGGCGTGGGTGGAAAAGGGCAAAATGCTGTGGACATCACCTTTGTTAGAAAGACAGCAGTTCAGGAAGAAAAAGAAGAATGGCGCCTAAGAGCCATCTATAGAAAACACTTTGTGCATGAATATACAGCATGTGAAGTTATGGCTTTGCTTAGGTGGGACTGGATACAGAACATTGGACTGAAAATCAGAAAAGGAGGATTCCAATGCAAATTCTGCAACTGAAGAGCCCTGTGACTTGAGCCCCATGCCCTGTGGAGTCTTGGATCCTTCATCTGGAAAAGGAGGCATCTCCTCTACACAGCTCTAACTTACCTGCCAGTTCTAAAAGGCCATGGTCCTATTTTACACACTGGATCACATATGTGTCCAGAAGAAGCATGATCTTGGAGAACACTAGAAATGATTTACAAGGAAAAGGAAGGCAGGCAGGATGAAATAGAAGGCCGAAGGGGTGACTTCTCACTATATGAAAGAGACGTTGCTGTACACTCTGAATTAGAAGCTATGCTGGAGAAAAGCCTTTCTGCACAGATTTGCAGTCTCCTGGGAAACAGTTAAAGAAATTCACAGCTTGCCAGTGCTGAGGCAAGACAGCAAAGAAAGAAGAGCAAACTCCAAGGCAGGAAATGCAAGGAAGGATTAAGCCCAACATTTGTTTCCTTGTCACTTACAAGAGTAAATGCCCAAAGTCTGTTGGATTAGCATCATATGAACCTACAATTTCCCAGATTGGTTGTTATAGGTCTAGCAAAGTCCTACTTGTACAGGGTGAGCCAAGAGTAGGGTCATTCCAAAAAAGTGGATTTTCTGAAAAGAAGGGAAATTGGCAAGTATTCTCATTCTCCAAGCATCAGGACTAATCTTGAGTTCTCCTTCCATTTCTGCAGCAGCCTGAATCCTGCCTGCTGAGAGTCAAGGGAGCACCTGTCACCATGGAAGGAACTGCAAAGTAGGCAGTAGAGAGGTTTCCCTGAATCTCAGCTTTCTTATTGCCTGTGAAATGTGTCACTTCTTTTATTTTACAGAATCTAGGGATATGGCATTAAATTGGTAGGAGCTGTGATATAGTGGAAAGTTGTACAGCACAAAAATGAATGCTATTTCTTCAAATCTGTTTAACCTTTGGAATACAAGTGAAGTGCTGAGGGGTGCTACCACCAAAGCGAGCCTATCAGGCAGGCAGAAAATTACCATGCTCTATATCTATTTTCTCAAAAAAAGAATTATATAATGCCTTCACTAACACAATATTTTTTAAAAATATAATTTTGTCAAATGCGATATAAAACTGTTAGTGCATACACACGCACATGCACACACACACACATGCACTAAAATTTGGACCGACTAAAATCCTTAGAGATCGAGAACCAATTGAGTGATTGATTGATTGAATAACTGACATATCAACTAAAAAAAATTATTACCCTTAGGAATAATTCTCCTAAAGTTTTACTCAGCCTCCAGCTTTTGTAAGTAGAATATATTGGATAAATTTCATCATTATTTGATGACTAAAACCTTGAAATGTTTTATTTTTATCACTAGGAATATTTTTGTTTCCCACTGTGCTATCATAAGGATGAAAAAACAACTCAGGTTTGGACTTATTTGCAAATACACAGACTGATACATTTTTAAATCACTAATGAATGCTGATTGGTAGTGTCCTTCTCCTCAGAATCTACTATTATTCTCTCACACACAAAAAAAAAATAATTCGAGTTCACTGCAGTTCTGAATAACTGGCTTCTAGATAATCAAATTTTATTCTACTGGTATATTCCTAGCTAAAACTGGATAATGTATCTCCCTTCTTCCTTCTTATTGTGTTCTTTTATCTCTAAATCTCAACCATTAGAAATATGTCAGTGATGTCCAAATCTGTATCTCCAGGCCAGATTTCACTCCTGAGCTCCATTCCATATTTCTGACGGTCTGATAGTCATCCCCACCCTGATATCCCACAGGTTTCTCTTCCAATATATGCAAGGCTAAACCAGATATATCCCTCCTAAACCCTTCCTCTACCTATATTTTCTGCATCTTTTTGTCAGACATGCCAAAAATTGGGGAATTAACCTACATTCTGCTTCTATCACTTTTTATATTTAGTTGGTCATTTAATCAGCAATTTGGTTATATTAAATCAGATTCAGTCCCCATGCAATAGTGAAATCAAACCCCATCTCCCTGACTACTCTGCTATGCTACTGGCTCTCACCATCTCTCACGTGAATGTGCTCCCTTCCAACCCATCTTTCACAATGTGACTAGAGTGATTTTCAAAACCAAAAAGCAAATCAATCTCCTGCTTAAAACCTTTTAGACTTTTCATAATATACAGGATAAAATTGAAACTCTTTAATATTGTACATAAGGTTTATCATAATCTGGCTCTGTCCACCTTGTCACCCTTTTTGCCCTTTCAATTCTCAATATGCTCTGCTCTCCTATCTCCATACATCAGCATATGGCAGAACTGTCTCCCTGAGAAATTGTTCCTTATCAAAGTTCAGTTCAGCCATGCTCCCTTTAGAAGCCTTCTGACCCTCAACTGGTCTGTTACTCCCTCTTGGTGCTGCCTCTATATTTGGTATGTGTCACTGTTTCTGCATATTCAACATATGTATTTATCCTGTATTTGATTCTACCCCCTCCAACCTACACAAGTGCACTCCTCTAGCAATTCTCTCCCTTCGTTTTGCATTATCTGTGTTTCACTCATTAGTGAACTATTCCTATGATCACACAAGCACTGTGTAAAATCTCTAAACTTAAAAAAAAGTCTCTTACAATCTCATACAGTTCTCTAGCTATTGCCCTATTTTTTCTATCCTTCTTTGCAGTAAAACTTCTTGAATTATATACATTCATTGTTTTGATTTCTTCTTCTCCTGTTCATTATAAACCCTTTTCCATGCCACTGAAATTGCTCTTTATTTGTTAAATTGTTGTTTTGTTTATCTGTCCAAGCCAAAGGTCACTTCTCAGCCCCATCTTATTTGTTTTATCAGCAGCATTTGACATAGTCTAACCCTTCTCCTCTTTCAAATAATTTCTTCATTTGGTTTTGAGAAAAACACCAGCTTCTTCCACCACACTGGCTTCAATTTCTAAACCACTGCGATGGTTCATTTTATGTGTTAATTTGTGTAGGCTAAGGGATGCCCAGACAGCTGGCTCACCTTTTTCTGGGTACATCTGTGACAGTATTTCTGGAAGAAATTAGCATTTGAATTGGTGGGCTTAGGAATGCCGACGGCCCTCTCCAGTATGGGTGGTTATCATCTAGTCCACTGAGTACCTAAACAGAACAAAAAGGAAGGGAAGACTGAATTTACTGTCTTCCTGACTGCTTGATCTGGAACCCTGATCTCGTCTTGCCCTCACTGCTCCTGGCTCTCAGGACCTCAGGCCTGAATAGGAATCCATGCAATCAGCTTTGGCCCTCAAGCCTGTGAATTACACCACTTGCTTTCCTGGGTCTTCAGCCTGCAGTCAACAGGTCAGTGACGTCTGATCCTCCAGGATCAGATAAATATATTATACACATATATACACACACACACACTCACACACATGTATGTATGTCTCCACCCTTTAGCCTCTGTTTCTCTGGAGAACCCTGACTAATACAGCCACCTTTGCTGATCACCTCACCTCCCTGAACTCTTAATGTGGAAGTGTATCAGACTCAGATGCACCCCTTCACTTCTCCACCTACACCTATACCCCTGGCAAGTTTATATAGCCTCATGCTTTAAGTTCTATCTTTGTACCACCAACACTCAAACTTGTATTTCCTCAGCCAAGATCTCTTCGAAGGACATCAAATTCATATTCAACTAGTTATCTGAAATGTCCACCTAAACTATACCTTGAGTATCTCAAATTTTACATTTCCAAAACTGAACTTCTTATATCTCCCCATCTGGCCATCTTCCAAATCTGATTTCATGGCAACACTACCCTTTCCACTACTCAAGACATAACATTTAAAGACATCCTTGCTTCTTCTCTTTTTCTCACACATCAAAGCTAATGTATCAGCAAAAACTGTAAGCTGCACCTTCAACATACAGCCCAAATATGACCACTTCATAAATCACCTTTGCTCTTAATACCCTCTTTCAAGCTATGTTTAGATTACTGCAAAAGTCTTCCATTCACCCTCCTTCCACCTCTGCCTCCTATAGTTGATTATCAAGAGTCAAACTGCTTCCTGTAAAGACATAAATCAGATAATGTCACTACTATGTCCAAAACCTTTTGATGGCTTCCCAACTCTCCAATTTAAAAGGCCAAATCATAGTAGAGACTAAAAATGCCTAACCAGTCTGGCCCCCATCACCTCTTGGATCTTATCTCCTATCATTGTCCCCTGTTTCAGCTGCCTTGGCCTCTCTACTTCTCCATGAGCAAGTCAAGATAATCACGCTTCAGGGTATTTGCATGTACTCTTCTCTGGGCATAGAACACACTTTCTCAATACACAGGCATGGCTCAGTGTCTCACCTCCTGCAGCCCTACACTCAAATGCCAATTTCTCAGTGGGACTTTTCCTGAATGTCTTACTGATAATTGCAACCAATCCCTCCCACACCTACCACTACAGTATTTCCTCATCCCCCTTTTCTTTGGCTTTATTTTCCTATAAAGAAAATATCATCCTTTGAATTTCTATGCATTGTATTTATTTGTTTATTGCATCTTCTTTCACTAGGATGCAAGCTCCACCACCTCAGAGCTTTCTGTGATTTAATTTGCATTCAGCGCCTAAAACTGTGTACACATTTCATAAATATTTATTGAATAAACGATGAGTACACTTGTCTATATATCATGCCACCTAACTACAGAAAGGCTGAGGAGAATGTTAAATAAAAGTAAAATCAATGTTAATGAGCTACACAGTGAGCATGTTCTGCAAGGAGGCAGCTGAACATAGTGAATACAGGTAATGATTATGTATGAAACAGCAGCTTCATCAAACAAGAAAAAACACTGATTTTGTATAAACACAAGGTACAACTCCAATAAAATGGAGGCATATGGGAGAAAATGGAAAAAAAGAATATGTGGATGGGAATACACTTTTAGGGTTCTGTAGGCTGGGAGGAAAAGTCTTAGTTATATAATAATTGGATGCAGAGTGATTAGAGGAATGTGGAATCCCAGAAGTAACATGAGAGTGATGAAAGAGATAGAGAAAAGAGTTCATGAGGGAAAGTCAGAGGAAAAACTAAGAGAGCAAGTGATTAAAACAGCATGACTGAGACATGAAACTAGTTAGTCTTAATTAGGTAGGGAAATATTTTCAACTCCCTGTGAAAGATAGGTCAGAATTAAAATCACACTAGTATAATAAGCTTCTAAATAATTTACATTTATTTCAATAGTTTAAAAAGACTAAATATGAAGTTGGCCATAGTGTATGTATTAATCAAGAAAGGTTCACTGCTATAACAAACTACCCCCAAATCTGAAAAGTGTGACCTAATGAAGAGTTTGTTTTCCTCCACTTGCATTACAGTCTAATGAGGGCTACCAGGGTCTCTCATTCATATAGTCATTTAGGATCCAGGTTTCTCCACTGTCCTTAGAGTTTCCTACTAGATCTTCTATATCTAGCCAGGAGACAGAAGAAGAGAGGGTACATGGAGTAGTTAATGGGCTAGTCCTGGAGGTGGGGCACATGCCTACAACTCATTAGTCAGAGCTCAGTCAGTCCTATGGTCACACAAAACTGAAAGAGAGCCTATGAAATATAATGTAGCTATATGCCCAAGAAGTCCCAGCAAACCACCTGTCAAGAACTGTGAAGTGTCTGAGATTGAAATTTTAACCAACTTGCAAATCAGTAAGTTAGCTTGACATAGCTTCATGAATGCTGGTATAAGACATGAGACTCCTGGATTAGAAAAAAAAGAATTTATTCTACACAGCAATAGCAGTGGCCAGAGGACCAGCATTTGGTCCTAGAGCCCCAAATCCCACAAGGTAATGTGAAGATGGTCAGATGATACCCACAGTTGTTGTGTTATAAGAGAAGAAGCATGAGCTTATGGAACCCAATATTTTATAACAGGCAGTAATCATGCCTTTATTCTAGAAATACTATCACTATCTTACATCATCAAATGCTATAAAAACATCTTTGAAAAGGTGGTTCAGAACAAAGAGTGGTCAGTGACTCACATGAAAAATAAACAAAAACACAAGAGACCCACACAGAAGTTTTTTCCAAAACCCACATATAATTAAACAGTTCTCAATTACCTAGGGTAATTAATCAAGCCATATCTAATGAGTTATTAACATCTTGCCATATCTGGAACTGTCTTAAAATTCTTAATATTATATTGTTAGCCAGATTAATCCAGATTCAGAGAACCTATGTTTCACCTATCTCCATGAAAGTGAAGAAAAGTAGGAGCACTTAGCAAATTTGGGGCATTCAAAAGTATATACATTGTGGCCAACAGATTGTCAAAGGGGAAAACCCAGATTTAATGTAACTAATATTATGCTTTATATATTATTCTGTATTGTATGGCTGAATGTAATTAATCATAAATTAACTTTGCAATGTTAATGATAAATGATAAAGCTATACTAAAATTACTAAATTTTAGTATGAAAATTTTACCCCAGTACTAAAAATAAAGCAAACCAACCCTTGAAGCCACTTTAGGCACAAAAACATACCAACTAGGAAAAGTACATTATCCCTGTGATGAGATGCTAAAGTGAGGTCCTGACCCCTGACTTTTTCTCTCATCTTGAGTTCATCCCCTCTATCCTCTCTCTTGCTCACTATGCTCCATCCAGACCAACTTTCTTCTGTTTCTCAAACACATTTCTCATTCCTGCCTTAGGAATTTTGCTATTTCCTATGTCCAATCCACTCTGTCCCCACTATGTCCAATCCAAACTGTCCCATGTTCACATGCACAGTTTATTCACATGGATGGCAATGTGATCTCATCAGAGAGGACTTTCTGTTCAATCTACTACAGCCTGTTTACCATCACAAATCTCTCTGTCATATTATCCCATTCTTTCTTCCTTATACAGCACTTATCAGTACCTGATAAAGTATACTTATTTACTTGTATGCATATTTATTTCTCTGCCACCTCATAGAAAGATTGTGAGGACATTAAAATTAACTCTCTTGCTCATAGTTCTGCTCCCAGCTCACATAACAGTACATAAGAGATGCACAATATATATTAAATGAATGAATTGAACCAGGAAGTGAAGGAAAGGTACATCACGATAGTATTTAACATTTGGAAAGGTACCCACATTGCAGTGAGAGGAATATCAAGAAAATCAGTAATAGAGGAAAATAATTTGGGCAAGAAATGATGAGTCTCTGAATTAAGATATGATAGGTAGGAAGGCAATGGAGAGGTTAGATGTGAAAGGAGACAAGTGGACAGTGGGGCTATTTGCTAAGAAATGGATCCAAAGAGAAAAAAGAGAAGAAGGTTCCACTTTTGGAGAAAGTACAGAAATATAAAGTGCAGATTTAGATCAGCAATGAAGAAAAACTCCCTGGGGCCGCATTTTGTGACTAGTCCCACTGAGAACATAGCATTTGCATTAAATGGGGCTTGTAGTTATAAAATGTGTTTATTAATCTCTCCCTCTAAACAATACCTATGGAAGACGTTTCTTTATAGGATTATATAAACTCAATCTCTACTTTAGAAAATTGAAGTCATTATTATTATAGTTTTATTATCACTACCTGTAGCTAGTACAAGTCCCTTCTGGAATATACATAATTCACAAAAATACAGCGTAATGCAAAGTTCTCCCTATTTGCTCTTTTCTAGACAGGTGCCTGAAATGTAAGTATTTACTGAGATGAATTCAACATATTCCAACCTTAATCAGGTTTCTTATTTAATCTGTTGGTAAAAGATGCTTGTTGGTTCTCATTTCTTCTGATTCACCTCATCTTTCCTACACAGTGAACTGTCTCCACAAAAACTAAAATGTACATTTGTAAGCTATTATTTTCAGTGGAATTATTTTATCTGTGTCCAAGTATGAACAGATAAGCAGGGTCTATAGCAATTGACAAAAAGACCTGTGCTATAAGGCCTTAACTTAAATTTTGCTACTCTAAGGATTTAATGTATAGCAAATGCTCTGACAATACGTAAATGTTATTATTGGTAAGTACAATATACTGAAATAACTGCCCCACCTCCAAAATTGCTGAAGTATAGTATAATTAGGGAACATCTGTAAGAGAACAGATAAAAAGGTATTTTTAAAAAATTTCTTCTCTTTGAGGAAATGTTAATCTTGAAACTTAAGATGTACACAGTAAATTTTTAAATAGCTTCTAAAAATATGGCGAATTTCTATAATTTCTTGCATTCAGTTATAACTATGAAGTTGTTACTGAAAAGATATTATTCACTGTATATCTGAACAACTTTCTGAAAAAGCAAAAGTCTGGCCACCTACACTCTCATAATTGAATATAAATAAGGTAGGCTTAGACAGTAAGTTCTATAGCAAGCTTTGAAGACCCAAGTCCAGAAAGAAGAAAGGAGAATGAAAAGTCTGTCTGAACCATCCAATCCATTTTGTAACCCTTCATACAATTTTTCTTTTGAATTTTTTTGCATTTTGGTTGTTATATTCAGGGGGCATGACCTCACTTCATCAGCAATAGGAAAGATGCCTGAGGAGGCAGGGGGTGGGAGGGAGTAGTTTTTATTCCGGCTAAGCCAGTAAGGATAACACCAAGGACTCCACACAGAGAAGTCAGCCAGGTCTTTGTCTGGATTGCTCTGGAAGGCTTTTACAGAGCAGCCAGAGACATAGAAAAAGAGGCGGAGCATGTTCTGATAACCTCTGAGGGACTTACAGGCCCAGAAGCAGAGCACCTACCCATGAGAAGTCTTATTAATTTAACAAGGGATATTTATGGCCGTTTGATCAGAGACTCATAAAGCTCTAAGAAAACTTCATTTACACTCTAGTTAAACTGTAGGAGTTACCGACTCCCTGAAGAGCAGCAACTGAGCTTGTTAAAGGCAAAATTACCCACATAACCCTGGCTTGCTTGGGTTAAAAATGCAAGACTTGTTTGTTAACCAAATAAGAGTCACAGAAAGGAATCAGAGGGGATTAGCCAGGGGCCTATATTATTTTATTATTTCTGTCAACTAAGATGCTTAGCTTTCAGAAAATCTGGAGAACTGGTTTGCTTGTAATCCAAAGGGGAAAGAACAGGGGATGGGTTGGCTACAGTGAGGAATCGGTAAGAAATTTGAGGGCGGTGGGACTGTTTTGTTTGCTCTTGACCACACTCTCTATATATTTGTTAATACTCATGAAACTGTACTAAAAAAGAAAAAATTTTATTGTATATAAGTAAAAACTTAAATGAATAAAGGGAAAGTGAAGTACTTGAAGAAATTTTATTTGGGAACAAAATTTCAGCTATACACTATACAATCATGAGGACTTCTTTGATTTATAGTTGATTAGAGTTAGAATGTACCATTGGGATATACTTTTGTTGGCAAACACATTTTTTTAAGTGACCAGATTAATTAGTCCTGACAATATAAGAGCACTCTTACAGAACTCAAATTCTGATCCTGCCCTATATTTTACTTAACTCCAGAAATTCACTTCCTTACGAAGTGCTCCCCATTTGTCCATACTAACACCCACATGTACACACATGCACACACACATACACATATATCTCAAGGAGTCCTCTCCCAACAAGCCTCTATTTAGCATCTCCTGTGACCAAACTGACTTCCACTGTCACTGGCTTAAGGGTTCAAGCCCGCTCTCATTACCCTGACTGGGTACTTTCCTCTGGTACACCCCAGAGCAGCAAACTCCTCCCAATGCCCTAATTCTATGTTGGGCTTAGTCATCACTGTACGAAGCCAGACTGTGTTCCATGAATAAAGTGAGAACAGTGTCTCCCTTTCTGTAGCAATCAGACCTAGGTCTGAGGATAGGCTGAGGACCAGATATTTTACCATCCCACCCTCTCGTCAGACACTGTGCACACTTCCTCTCTCTTTATTCCTAAGCTAAGCATACAAAAGCCTCCTCACAAACTCAATGTCTGTGGGTCTGCCAGGGACACTCAAGGGGCATGGAACTTCCCTCAGGGCTCTACTATCTTCCCTACTACTGTGGTGCTCCTACTTGGCTGGGAGCTTTTAAGAAGAAATGGATTTTGTACTAAATCCTAAAAGACCAGAAAATAATAAATAAAAGAAGGGAGGAGCTCAATTGCTCTAGATCTTAGGAATATCTCTCCTATCAGGCATTCTTACCTAAAAGTTTTTGACAGGTTTAAAGTAGTATATTTAGTTCAACTGAATTGCTAACATCTGAATATATTCTCTTGTATGCAGTTCTAAGGTACTTTATATTTTCTGCCAACCCAAAAGAACCTTCTTAAAAGGTTTTTAGAACAGGGTTACAAAAAGCAGCAGCCCATAGAAATAAGTTCATATTTGCTCACAGATATGGCTAAGGAAATACTTCACAGATCAATGGGGAATCTCATTATTAAGAAATTTTAGGCTGTCAAAACCTTAAAAGTTATATTTTCCCTATAACAGATGCATTTCCATTCACCTTTCTTATAAAGGTCTCCATTAGAATAAAAAGATATTCAATGACAATTCTAAAGAGAACTAGTCAACACTTCTGTTTTTCCATATGAGTTATCTCAGAGTTTCTATTATATATTCATTAAAATTGCTATGTAATCACAGAACCCAAGAATGGACTAACAGTTGCCAAAGGGAAAGGGACTGGGGAGGGTGGGTGGGGCAGGAGGGATAAGGGGATTAAGGGGCATTATGATTAGCACACATAATGTAGGGGGAGCATGGGGAACTCAGTATAGCACAGAGAAGTTTACTAAGCTGATGGACAGTCACTGTAATGGGGTATATGGTGGGTACTTGATAATAGGGGGAATGTAGTAACCACAATGTTGCTCATGTGAAATCTTAGCATAAAATTGTATATCAATGATACCTTAATAAAAAAAAATTGTTGTGTAAGTTATAGCTACAGGACAGATAAACATGTGAGTTGGCTTTCCTTAGACAATGAACACTACAAAGAGAGAAAATACTTCCTTTCTATTGCTTTTATTTTCAAAGACTCCCAAGTAAATTAAGTGTTTACAGTAGCAAGTTACTTTTTCTAAGTACCTATTTTAGGAATTAGGGCCCTCATCTAAAGTAGCTGTGCACTCCCTGGAGCAGCTAAAGTTGAGCTTATTTCACTAATATTATTATCTTTGGTTTAACTATAGGGCAAAGCATTGGGGAGCTTTTCAATCCATCTTCACTACACACAGGTAACATGGCCAGGACTCAAAATCTATAAGTCTACAAGATGCAGGCAGCTTATGTAAGGGGATGAAAGTGGTGGGGTGCAGGAAACAAAGCAATGTGATGCAATGGGAACTGTGGGGAAGGAGTGAGGGCACAGCCTACCCTAAGGAGGCAGAAGTCACTGACTTCTAACCATTTGTTGCCCTGAGGCCACGAGGATGCAGTGGAAGTGGGTGACCAATGCTCAAGAGAAGCTAGAAACGTGTATATGCTTGATCTGTCTGCAGAATCTCCATATTTAAAAAGTTGACTGAAAACTCTTGAAACTCTGAGCTAAGCACATTATGCTTGAAGGGTAAACTGAGTTACAGGGCTGCCAGTTAGGTGCATCCTTTCCATATGGACTGACCATATGTCCAGGTGTAATGGTTAATTTGATGTGTCAACTTGGCTAGGCCATTGTCCCCAAATATTTGGCAAAACACATCTGGATATTGTGATGACATTTTTAAATGCAATTAACATTTAAATCTGTAAACTGAGTAAAGCAGATTACTCTCCATAATGTAGATGGGTTTCAACCAATCAGGAGAAGAACTTAATAGGAAAAGACTACCCTCCCCAGAAGAGAGGGAATTCTGCCAGCAGACTGCCTTTGGATTTAAACTGCAACCTTGATTCTTCCCTGAGTCTCCAGCCTTCTGGGCTGCACTACGGATTCTGGATCTACCAGCCTCCACTACCACATGTGCCAATTCCTTCAAACCAATCAGTCAACCTATCTCTCTCCTCTCTCTCTCCCTTTCCCTCCCTCTCCATATGTTTATGGACATATATGGTTACATACTGTTAAAATTGAATACAAAATGGAGATTGGACTTGAAAAATCCCTGAGCAGACAAAAGCATTTAAGCCACATAAGCGAAACTTAAGTTACCTTATTCTGCAAAACAAGTAAAAATTGACACAGGTTATTTTTGAAAGCTCCCAGTTCATGAACTGTTCTTATATGCACAATAAACTCTTAATAAATACTATTTATTAATTTGACAGTTTTAATTCTGCCACCTTCAGATATTTGACTATGTACTTCTCCTGTGGTTCTGTTTCTATGAAGAATTCTAATTAATATACCGGTTTTGTTGCCTGGGACAGTTTTATGCTTATTTTCATAGGATATTTAAGTAGTAATATTTTTACTCTCAAAAGTTACCAATTTGGATAATAAATGATTTGGCCACCCATTATACAGCTTTAACTCCACCACCCAAGATGACCACATGCTGAATTACAAAGCAAAGCCCAGCCAGTCACTCTGATCTAGCCCAGCTGCCCCAGGGCAGCTTCCTCCCTAACACACTATGATTGGTTTCAAACCAAAGCTTCAGAAATATCACCTTTATTGCATTATCTATCTCTCTCATTCTCTGTCTCTCCAAAAAAAATTAATTTGAAACATTTTTTTTCTTTTTCACTCCTGATTTATATGTGTTTAGAGGTAGTAAGCTACTTCAGATCATGTTTCTTTTATTCAGCTCTCAGTCTCACATTTCAGGACCCTTGGCTTATTCTGTGAACTGCTCTTTCTCATGAGTTTGTCTTTTTCTCCATCATCACACTTTATTTCTCACTTACATCACTGTCTAAAAGGTATTGTGGTGGTGGGGAAAACGCTGTTCCACACAATCATTCAGGGACTAGATCCCTAAATGGCTGAGGGTTATAAACCTGAGAAAAAGACCCCTTCCCAATATTAACAGGAAACCAAACTTCCTGTGATTCTCCTTAATGAAATCTTAACATTGGTAATTATCTCACCAGTCTGTCCCCAAATAGTACTAAAGGTCAGAAATGGGGATTCTTAAAGGCTGCTCAAATTTTGAGAAATTTAAGGGTTAAATTGTTAAGTTCTACCCAAGATAAAAATAAGTCAAACTCAGTGCCTCCTTATTCAATATATCTTAATAACTTAAACCAGATTTGGTTTTTGTTCACTTTTTTTCCGATACTTCATTTGCCTTTATGCCGACTTCTTTTTGTTCTTCCCAGAGTCTGTGTTATTCAGTGGGACTGGCAAGACACAGATTTTATCGCTTTCATGTGTTGATAGAAAAAAATCAGTAAACATCTCTGGAAAGACAATCAAAACAGAGATTCCTGGTAAAAGCAAAACACTTTGTCCTCCAACTCATCTTTCCTCTATTAAATCTCCTCAGTCTAATTAAAGGGCAAAGTAGGTAAGGAAAGCGTCTAGCTCTCTTGTCTAACTCCCACCCCCAGTTTGTTCACACAGAAGGGGAGAGATGTGAGGAAGGAGTCAGATTTGCTGATATTTTATTGGATTTGAATTCCAAGGGGCGTGATAGAATTGTGATGACCCCAAATGAAAGTCCAACGCCACATGACAGGCATTGTCTTTGGATGTTTTCCCTTCCACAAGGCTAGAGAAAGGAAGACTGGATTTAGGTCCTGGTCCCCACCAAGTAAGGCCCATCTCTGTCTTCATCTAACTCTAACGCTTTCAAACTCCTCTTCTTGCTAGCCATCATAGTCTAAACTTATTTTTTCATCGTCTTTGGGATGTTAAATCTCAGCGTCGTATATGAAATTAGTGAGTAAAGACTAGAGCAAATCTTTCCACATGTTACTTAAATTGAACGCTCCCAATGGCCCTGCACAAGGTCAAGTCTGAAACTTACCAGTGAAATGTGTGACCTGGCCTGTTTTTCTTCCTTAAGAATCATGAGTGTGTTGAGTGACAGTTATGAAATAGAATCAGTCGTTTAGAATTCTGGGTTCCTGATATTACATAATGATTATATTATATTTACACATATATCTATTTGTCTTAAGAAAAATTTCAAGGACAACTGTTTAAAGCATTATGATAAAAGGAAGAAAGTCTACCCCAAGGATGATGGTAAACAGAAAAAAGCATTCGGCATAACCTTCTAACAGCAACCTCTAGAACAGACCTTTGTGCACATTTCACAAAACCGTCTACTTCTACAGAATCACATTTCCAAATCAGTTTGGCTACATTTTTTATATTTATATTCACAAAGCCATTTCCAGTATCAATCTATCGCATATTTAATCCCACACTCCATCCCACAAGTACATGAAAGTCGCTGGAAAAGTAGCTGTCACATTATTTCAGTATAAAATTGATGTAGCAGCAGATTTTTGCTCACCATTGTCTCCTTCGCTATGTCACATCAATTGCCAAATGATAAATGTAAACTGATTTTAATCACTACAGTCAAATGGGTACATACTTCAAGAAGCTTCAAGGAACTTATTATCTGAAACCATAAAATCAAAAACCTGGAATTTTCCATAGAGATCATTTGTCTCCTCAGCTCCTCTAATGGGAGATGGTATAAATTTTTAACCTTCAACATTTGAGACTGGAGATTTTTTACCCCTTTGGCAGTTAGGAATACATCAAAAACCACAGCAAATGAAGAATTGGGTATGGAAGAGACAGAACCCAAATAGAGAGGTCTGAGGAATAATTGATACTAAATAATGATGATAAAAACACCAGTCCTTCAGAGTCTGACCATGGAAACAAAAGCTAAAAGCAATGGTAGGTAGATACTGTAGGATGTATCAGATTTGACTGAAGACAAGAGAAAAGTGGTATTTAATGTTTTAGAGTAAATGCTGGTGGAACATAACCATCTGAAGAAGAAATTTAACTGCAGTTTTGCACAGATGAATATATTTTTAACAAAAAGAAAACACCAAAAATCTGCTACTTTGGATTTATAATGTTATACCTGTTGAATGTCCTTGCTGGAAAACATTTCTAATAATTTAAAATCATGAACTCTCCCATATTCATTCAGGCCTGAGACACAAGACAAAAATCTTAAGCAAAAGCCTTCCTCTGCCACTTAAGAGTCTAGAAGTGACCATTCTTCTCTGCCATTTAGGCAAGACAGAAAGCATTGCCTGAACTTAAGCAAAGAAATGAAGGTATAATAATATTCTAACCTTTTGAAAGCTGAGGCTGTTACTACTTCTGCCAGCATGGAGGAACCCTGGAAGAAAATGGCATCGACCTGTACTTTTTCTCCTTATCATCCACACTGTATCACTGTGCCTTTGCACTGGCAATCACCAGTTCCAGCCAACAAAGGCCTCTATGGCTTAACATTATGCACCTCTGAGATGCTCTGAGTGAAAAAAAATGCAACTATTCATCCCTGGAAAAACAGTCATGCACCTTAACTAACATGATCATTACCCCTGACAGCCAAGTCACTGAATACAGCAAATTTAAAGTGGAAGACAAAAAGGGCACAGCAATGCCAGCTTGCCAGCACAGCAATGTTTTAAAATGAATGCAAGTGCCTGTAACATGCTGTAGTACACTCAGCGGTGTATAGATAAGTAGACCAACTTTCTAAATAGACTTGTTCCTAGTGTTGCTTATGATGAGTTGATCATTTTGATTCCATTTGCTAGTGGCATTTTGTTCTAATTTCTAGCAGTCAAGAACAGTCTTAGCAAAAAAGTATGTAAATCTTACTCTTAATAGTTTGAACATAGCTGTTGAACTGAGTTAGTGTTTTTCACTCATATGAATGTCACCCTGTGAAAGAAATGACTACACTTTTGTGTGATGTAATTTTTAACATCAAGTCTGGGCATTAGTTGTGATAAATAAAGTGTTGCAATATAAATAAATGTGAATCACAAACTCAAAAAGACCTATAAACAACCTATAGAGAATCAACAGAAAGGGGGAAAAAAAGACAAATTGTAGGAAACTTTGGTTTTAAGTTATAAGAGAGCTTAGGTTATTGGTCAGTATATATTAAAACCATATTGGCAGATCAATGTTGCTCTTCAGCAACAAGAAGGCGGGGGGGGGGGGGGGGGACAAGCAGGACCAGCCTGTTATCCCTAGGGCTGAGTGAGAGGGCAAGTGTCGGTGGCTTGGACACCCTCCCCTGAGATCCGGGGAAAAACAAAACCACACCAAGCCGGGCGATGTGTCAGCCTCAAGGGCGCAGCAAAACTCAGCTTTATTCCATCAGAGGCTTAGTTATATAAGGGAAGATAAGGAAGTAACAGAAACCAATCGGAATTGGTTATCTCATCTGTCACTAGGGTTTTAGGCAGGTTTTGGGTTAGGTGGGGAGGCGGAGTTAGGGCCAAGAGCGCGCGCGGGGTAAGCTAGTTAGGCCACCAACGAGGAAGTAACGGGGGAGGATGGAAACCTCCAGTCTGCGGCCATCACAGGCCTAAAGGAGGCAAAAGGTCCCAGTAGATCAATGCAAATACAGATGCATTAATACTCATCAGCATTGCTCTGTATTTATTAATTTATTTTGTTGGCCCTGGATTTACAATTTTAGGTAATCACAAATTACAATTGCCTAGTACTTTCTCTCAAAGAGTTTAATATTTAGGAGACATGAACCATTTATTTACAAATCTATGATCACAGATACATAACTAAGAAATACTGGGTAAATGTAATTTAGAACTTTTTTCAATACCCTTTATTCTGGAAAGTTTAAATGAAAAAATAAAAGGTAAACTCAGGACATAATTTTCTAAAGTGGATTACACTGGATATTAGTAATTATTTTCTTGGAAAGAGACTGGGCAATCTGAGTCAGTCAATTGATGCAGGCTAGGATCTGTGCTCTCCCACATCCTAGCAATGGCTCTAGGCAAGTCTCTCTATCTTTGTGAGTAACATTTCATTAATCTCTGATCTGGGGATCTGTTCATTTCCATGATTCCACTTTACTGGTTAATCAGGATACATTAATAAATATAAATGAAATTTACTGAGCACTTACTCTGTGCCACTCTTCTAAACATTTTACATGTATTTTAATTTATAATACTCTTAACAACCCTATGAGGTATATCTTACACATATTATACATTGTAACTAAATCATATGACATATTGAATACTATGTTTAATATAATCATCATCATTGGTGAGGTCAGGGAAATTATGAAGAGAAGGCAGATCATATAAACTCTTATAACACAGTATAAGGACTTTTAGTTCACTCTGCGTGATATAGGGAACCATTTGGAGGATTTTGGATAGAGTCAGGACATGAGCTGACTTTCCCTTTAAAAAGTTCAGAATGGCTACCATCAGGAAGAAAAGAGATAAGTACTGGAGAAGACATGGAGCAAAAGAAACCCTTGTATGTTGCTGGTAGAAATGAAAATTCATTCAGCCACTACAGAAAACAAAAAATTAAAAATAGAACTACCATATGATCTAGCAATTCTACTTCTGGGTTATATCCAGAGGAAATAAAAAAAGGATTTTGTTTATTACAGCATTATTCACAATAGCCAAGATATGGAAACAACCAAAGTGCCCATCATTGGATATATGACAAAGAAGATATAGTGTATATATACAATGGAGTATTATTCAACCATGATAAAGAAGGAAATCCTGCCATTGTGACACATGGATGGACCTTGACAGCATTATGCTGAAAGACAAATACTATATGATACCATGGAATTTTCAAAAGCCAAACTTGTCAACAGAGAAAAAACAATGGTGGTTACAAGGGGCTGGAGATGGTAGAACAAGGGAGATGTTGTTTAAGAGTACAAACTTGCAACCAGTAGATGATTTTTTAAGTCCTGGAGACATAATGCACAGTATAGTGATTATAGGCAACAATATTGTATTATAAACTTCAAAGTTGCTAAGAGACTAATCTTAATTGTTCCCACTACAAGAAAGAAATGACAATTATGTGATGTGAAAAAGGTGTTAGCTAACATTACAGTGGTAATCACTGAACATATAAATGTATCAAGTCAACATGCTATATACCTTAAACTTACACTATGTTATATGTCGACTATGTCTCTATAAAAACAAAAGGCTCATTCTGGTTGATATGTTGGAACTGCATTACTGAGAGCAAGTAGATACGGTGATATTCCAGGTGAGAGATGATGGGGGACAGCACCAGGATGGTAGCAGTGGAGGGGATGACAGTGCATGGATTCTGGCTGTAATTCAAAAGCTGAGTCAATGGGATTTCCTGATGGATCAGATATGGGATGAGGAAACAAGGGAAAAATCAAGGATGACCCAGAAGTTGTTGGATCAAATACCTGGGTTTTGTTGTCTAGATTCACTATGCTGTATATTAGATCTCCTGGCCATGTACTGAGGTATAGAATTTCATGTCTGGAGCAGATCTGAGGTGGACAATCAGGAGTTCATGCTCATAAACCTGTATACGGCTGCTTCACTATTATGCTGCAGGGCCCCACTACTATACTGGTAATTCTAGACCAAGTAGGTGGCATCATTGCTGCAGACAAAGTGGCACCCAGCAGCCAGTAGGAGTATTTGCAGCTATTCCTCTATCTACTGTTCTTTCAGGCTCGGCCATCCCTTCCTCTCTCTCCCCTGTGGCTGTGGCTGAGAGACTGAGCACCCAGGGGTCCTAACCAGTCACCTGAGAGGAATGGCTCCATGCTAGCAAAGCTGCTGTTCAGGGACAGCTCCACGAGGCACTGGGAACTGTAACAAAGTGGTACAGAGAGGGAAGGGAAAAATCCATTCTCTTCCTATTGCATCATCATACATGCATTTTTTAAAAGCTTGAAAGTAGTGTTATTTGTCCTCCAGAATTCAGTTTCCAAAAATAGCTCCTCACATTTCACTTACTTCCACCCCCTCCTCTATCAGATATTCTGAGGAGTTGAACTGGAAAACAGATTTGAGGAAAAACCCAAGTTATTCTCAAAATCATCATCATTAGGCCTTATTTTGTGTCAAATTCAGCTACTCTCTAATAGCTACACAATATATCCCACACATGTAAATAAAATTTTACTTGACTTAATCACTAATTATAAATATCTCTACAAATATCCAGGCAAGGCTAAACCCGTTGTGCAGATCACGTTCTTTCACAGAAGAATCTTCACCCCCCAAATGCAAAGAGACTTGCACTGGACTTATGTCACCAATTTTCCATGCATGGCCAAATGTGTTTACATTCCATCAATTGCCAAATACAAGGCTCACACTATAATTTCTATTTTGTTGTCTTAGCTCTTTAGTCTTCATTTTACAGATGAAACTGTGTCAGATCTGAGATTTTAACACAGGCCTCTTTGACTCCAAGACTCATCAGTCTAATCACTAAACCAATTAGAAAAGCAGAGATCAAGAAAGATTGAAAACTATACGGGCACAAGTGGCAGGAAATGAAGTGCATTTGTTTTCTCATCTAATCAAAACTTAGGGTATTATCCTTAAATTAGAAAGTTAAAGCTTCAGGTGTGAATATTTGTAAAACATTACAGTAATCAATAAAATTTGTAACAAGGCAATATTTTCAACATTGCTGGAGAAAAATTAGAAATGTAGATGTAAGGGACATGGTCCTTGTAGGCAGACCTGCCTAGGATAGAATCCAATGTCTCCTCACTAACAGTGTGATGTTAGCCACATCATTTACCTTGTCAACCCATAAAAAGACAGTGTTTCAGCTGACTTATAAATAAAATTTTATGTTGCCTATAAGAAACATACCTTTGAAAGCAGAATAAAATCTAGGCATACGCCAATGAAGCACACCAACTAAAAGTCATCAGGGCTGGCAACAATAAGCCAGAACACACTTTAGGCAAAAATGAATACATGTGTAACAGGACTTTTCTAGTTAACCCAAAACTGACAGGAAGCAAAGGCAGAGCAAAAAGATAATATACTACATTCCAAAGATAGAAAAATAATTGCAACAGCCAGACATTATTTCCAGGGATTATGAAAGGAGTGAAACTTATTTGCTGATATCCCAACCAACCCACTTTCCATTTCTTAGCTGTACTTCACAGAACTGAGCCTGTTTAATCACCCTGGACTGGTTTCAAAGGTAATATAGAGAGTAGGCTTAAACTGATTAAAGATCCCATACACAAGGAAGATGCACTAATCATGACTCTCTAGTTACTGAAGGCAATATTATCAAAACGCCACAGGCAAAAACTTGAACCCTGAGGCCAGACTGCCTTGATTGGAATCCTGATGAGTAACAGTGAGAAAGCTACTTAATTCTCTGTCCCTCCATATCCTCATTCGAAAGGTGGACTTAATAAAAATGTGGACTTCCTCACCAGGTGTTTGTGAGAGCCAAATTATATAATGCACCAAAAAGCACTTCAAACAGTGCCAAACACACACAAAGCACTATATACTTGATAGCCATGAGTAGCAGCATTATTATTAATGCCAGGAGAGATAGGAAAAAAACCATCTGTGGATAGAAATTTTAGTAATCTCAATTCTTAACAACTGAAAATGAATCTAGACAACAAGTAACTAATTATTATTTTGATAATTAGAATAACATAATTACCATCAGAGGAAGAAACAGTAATAAACAAAAGGAAAGTAAAAAACATAAGTGACTGGTCAAGAGCCTTTCTTACATAGGAAGTACAACAGATAACAAAATGAGTAAAACATAAAAAGAAAATAGAGTTGACAAAATACATTAAACATAAAATTGTCAGTATCAATATAATCAAGAATAAATAGAATAAAGTGAGACTTACAAATATACCCAATAAATTATAAAAAATTGAAAATCGTAATCAGTGTTAGCTCAATCTAGGGTAAGAGGCATCTCCATGAAGTGCTGTTTAATTGGTGCAACCTTTGGAAAGCAATTGGTAATAAGCCAAAGAGATTTCAAAATGTTCTTATCTTTGGTCCCAAAATGACCTTCATAGATATTATACAAAGGAAATACAGTGAAATACAGAAAATGTTATATACACAAAGATATTTATCACAGCATTATTGAGAAACAAAAAAACATGTTTCAAAGGTCCATGAGCAAAATACAGCTAGGTACTAAGATATATGGACCTACCACAATATCTAGCATTCATTTAAAATTATTTTTTAAGAATAAGAGCTTGCCATTTACCACAATATGAATGGATCTAGAGGGTATTATGCTAAGTGAAATAAGTCAGACAAAGACAAAAACCATGTGATTTCACTTATAAGTGGAATCTAAAGAACAAAACAAACAAGCAAACAAAACAAGAAATAGACTCATCAATACAGAGCACAGACTGGTGATTGCCATAGGGAAGAGGGTGGGAACTTCCAATTATAAAATAAAGTAGCCTTGGAGAAGAAAGTACAGAACAAAAAATACAATCACGTGAAATAACTCTGTATTTTGAGAGATGGTAACTACACTTAACGTGGTGAGCATTTAGTAATTTAGTAATTGTTGAATCACTATGTCATATACCTGAAACCCATATAACTCTACTTCAATTTTTAAAAATGTTTTTTGAGTGTGATTAGAGGCATCTAAGTTCAGGTAAGTGAAGAGAGAGGGATATAAAATGAGATAGAGTAGTATCTCAATTTTTTTAAAATCTAGCAAAATAAGAAGAGTAACTCAAAGTGAATGCAAAAAATGTTAACACTGATTATTTCAGATATGTGAATCATTTTTGAATCCTTAATTCTATTTTTGGCAATTCTAGTTTTCTATAATGTATAATGGGTACATGTTACTTAGAAGAGAATTTTTAATTTACAATTTAAGTTTTAAATAGCAGCAGAGATTGGAAGACAGAAGTACCCACAACAAGCCATATTTATGCGGTGTATGTGCCTATATATGCAGAGATGTGACCTTAATACAACAGATATTATATTTACATTGTGTGAAACATATTCCTACAGCTTGATTTCATTGTGCTGTTGCATTTAAAGTTTATTCTTTTAACCATTTTTGCATTTATTTATAAGATAAATGTTTACCAGGGGTTCATTGCTCTTCTGAGTTTGCTATGATCTAGAAAAGATGTTTCTTGAAGGTCAGCACCCACTCACCATATTCCTTTCTTTTTTATTTGGTGGTGACACATGGATTGAATGTTTTCATTAGTCTGAGACTTGGATCTTTTGCCTCCTAAACCTTTTTCTTTCTCTTGCTTGTCTTATCACAGTTTATTAAAAGCACATTTTTTTTGAGAATTAGATTCCCATTTCCTCAGCTTGATGGGATTTTTGTCTCTTCACTTGAGAACTGTAGATTACAGGATAATTCAGTAATACTTTAAATCAAGGCATTTAATAAAACTGTGATGGTGAATACAATTTAAAGGTACTCAAAAACAGATTAGTCTAAAATATATGGCCTGCCTTCCAGTTTCCATAACCTTTTATAAAGACTGTGAACTTACTAACTCTTGAAACAAAATATTTTACATGACATTCAGCTATTTCATTTTCATTTCTGATTTTTTAATGCCGAGGCTTCAAGAAAATAAAATTGATGCTTTTTATTTAATGATACTCTGAGTGCTATGTTTTAATTTTAATGCCTTTATCTCTCTGTTTCTCCTTAAAGTAAAACTAACCTGTCTAAACTGAGGAATATCCTAGGTGAGTTATTAAAATTCAAGAAAAATAAGCAATATTCTTCATTTTCTTTCCTTGTTTGTTTACTAGATGTCTTTCCTTCAGCTCACTACTACTGAAATCTCAATGAATGCAGATTTTCTTCTGTTGTTGTTTTTTACTGTACCTCTTCCTAGACCAATGCAAAGCCCACTGGAGTAAGAATTCAAAAAATACATAGTGGCTGAATAAAGAATACCTCCTTTACAGGCTTTAAGAGATGGACAAGAAAAATTAACATTTGTTTTGTCTGTACTCTATGCTGATCATTTTATTTTTATGTGAACACATTCAATCATGTAAACTAAAAAGTAAAGTTAATACATTCAATCTTTGTGATTTATGGTTTATAGCTGAGGAAACAGAAGCTTAGAAAATTTAAGTTGTATAAAGTCATAGAAATAACTGTAGAAATGGTAGAAAACCATGAGCTGACTTCAAAGTCATGCTCCCTCCACTGCACAAATCTCTTTGAAACAATAAAGCATATGGTTGATAGTATTATCATTGTTCCTTTTGCTGTTTTTTTCCTCTCATTTTTGGTAAAATATTGTATTTTCAAAGTTTACCTTTTTCCTTGACTGCTACAATTTAGATTCTAAATTTCATGAAATATAACACTGAAAGAATTAATCAGTAAAGAACATAGACCTGAAGATAATCTTTTCATAAAATCAAGTTAAATGGAAGAAGAAAATGGTAGAGTTCCTTTAATGTTAATTGTATAGCTGTCCTCATTTCCTGAAGTAGATATCCTTGAAGTACCTCTGTCTTATAAATAAATTAAATGTAAAGTCTACCTTGATGCTTTTAAAAGAAACCTATAATAACTCTTTTGCTACAGGGGAGATTCCTTTTGCTTTTAATTTTTATTCCTCCATTAATAAGCTTCATAAATTCATATTTGTATGTTGGAGAATTTTTTCAAACTATTCTACATCTAATTTGCTTTAGCTCCCCAGTTTTTATGAGTTCTGGTATCTAGTCCTCTATGGACTAGTTAAAATGCTCTTTTATAGTAGTCAGATAAAATTTTACATTTTTTCTAAACAACCTTAGGCACTTTACCTGAACTTTTTGGTTCTTATTGCTTTCTACCTTGCAAGTATTTTGAAAGCAAATAAAATATTCTTGAATCTTCCATGCTATTTTCTTGAGTCCACCATGCTATTTTAGGTATTGCTTTAATACAGTAGCATCCAATAAGTGCCCAATAAATACTGATTAAATGCTCAAATTGGCATTTTTAGAATTGTACTATATCCCTAAAACTAAAATATTGCTGAATACTTAAATGATATATTTAAATACATAAATATTCTTTTCAAAAGTATACTTTATAACTGCTATTCTAATACTTTCTATCATATCAAAAAATTCCTTAATTTACTGAACACACTAGCATAAAATATGACCTTTTTATAAGAAGATGGGAACCTTTGCTAAATAAGTATTTAAACACATTTGGGGGAAAATATCTACTTGAATATAAAGTATGTTTCTTCAAAATTGCTAAGTGCTAATCTTCAAATATTATTCTTAATAATGAATGGATACTCATTTCACAGCCAGTTCAAGAGTATTTGTGTTAAATCCTAACCTATATTAAATGACTATTTCAGATACTCAATTTATATTACCAATAAATCTTTAATTACTGATGCTATCATGCCTGGCCTTTCATGATTCCTAGGGAAACATACACTTAGATGTCTGCTTCAAATTTCGTGTTAATTGTATTTAAATTTTTAATTAAATTTTAGTATTGGAATAATTGATGAATATAATTAACTGAGTTCCATTGAGAGTTGCTTTCTTGATTCAAAGACAACTTTGAATATGAACATTCAAAATGCCCATAAAGGATAAAAGTTGCCAAAGAAACAGAAATTCTGACACTGCCAAGTGCTGGATCTGGAATTTGGTGTTTATGTTTTGCCAAAAACCTAATTACCTCTAACATAATTATGAATCTTGAATTTAGGAATGTGAATTTTCTTCTAGTGAAAAATAAAATAAAATATGTAAGCATCTCTGAGTATCAGTTTTGGCTGGAGAAGAAATACTTAGACTCATCTAATCTTTATAACACTTTCCTAGAAGGCATAATTTACCATGAATTAAATTAATCTCTTAATTTTCACCACATATATTCTTTTAAAAATTTTTTCTTAAATTTATCAAAATATTTTTGTGTGTTCGTAAAATACTTCAGGTTAATATTGAACAGCATATACTTTCAGACCATATACAAATGCTTTATATGCATTCCAAACTGGTTTGACCATCACAAAAAAAAATGTCTTTCAAATCATTTTTTGAATGGAGAAAGTTCATCTTGGGGGAACAAAACTGCAGACCCAATATACCAATTATCACTATACATTGTACAGGGCTCCTTTTTATAAGAAGATGGGAACCTTTATAAATAAGTATTTAAGCATATTTGGGGAAAATATCTACTTGAATATAGAGCATGTTTCCTCAAAATTGCTATATGCTAATTTTCAAATATTATTCTCAAAAATGAATGGGTACTCATTTAATAGTTCAACCCAGTGAGAGTGTAGGGCAGGTCTGACCTTCATTTTACACCTGAGTTACTGAGGGTTGTAAAGATAAAAGTGAATTGCCAAAATCATACTAAAAAAAAATTCCACCACCAGAGCTAACCGTCAATTCTTAGTTCAAAGCTTTTTGTATTGCCTCCCTTCGCCTATTAATAGGAGGCTCAAGGAACAGTCATTGTGGATGAGGTTTCAATCAATAAAAATAAAGGGGTACCCATGAAATATTGCATAATTTTTCACATTTACTGAGTGCCTGTAATGTTCATGATACTGTTTATGATGTTCTGGGAAATATAGAAATCACATTTTCATGCGCTTATGTATTTATATGTTTACTTATTCAATATTTATTGAACATATCCTGAGTGTCAGGCACTGAGAAAAATACAGAATAAATAAAATATATTAGAGATTACATTAAGGTTGTGATGTCAAACATAAAAAATAACTTTGATGAATTCAGTGAGTACCCTAACAGACCTATTTACAAAGTTCTGGGAGATCATAGTTGGAATGATTACTTCTGCTTTAGAGTTCAGGAAATACTTCAAAGTGAAAATGGCTTTTAGCTGCACGTTTATAAAAAATGTACTAAAATCTTTATCATAAAAATTAAAGAATAAAAAGAAAAAAATCTTAGTGAACCCTAAGAACATGACATGAAAGCATATCTTTATTACCAAAAATAAGGCTTATAATGATAAAATATCTTTTTAAACTATTAGAAAAGGTAAAGAATATCTGAGGTATAGTGATGTACAGAAAGAAGAAAATGAGTTAGATCATGAAAATACAACATAAATGGAAGACATTTAAAGTAGAAACTAATACCTCTTTGCTTTAGTTTTGCTGTGATAGACAAACCAAAATGACTGTTCTTTGGTAATTTTCTTAATTATCCTTTATATATCCCATACCTTACCTGGGACCTAGTGCATTCCAAGCAAATACTTTGTGATGAGTCTCTCTCTGGTTATCAGACCTTTCAGATATGAGGTTTACTGATATGATCTGTGAGTAGTTTGAATATTGCTGCAGCATTGAAATGTTAAGTGCATAAATAACTTCTGGCTCTCTGTTTTAAAATAATTCATGAGTTTTATGAATGCCTGGCCACCCTTGATCTGCTTGAATATGCTGGAGACTCTTGTATACACTGATCTAGCCTAGATGTCTACCTGGGATATCTTAAGAGAACAGAACATGTATCTGTTTCATCATATTGGTTGAGATCATTGATGAAAAGCTGAATCTATTCTAGTTGGAGAGGAAAAGAGCAAATCGTGTGAGAACTCATGGCTGCTAAACAATGGTCTATGCTTATAGGAATTCCTTCTTTACTTTCAGTTCAGTGTACGTGGAAAAGTGAGACTCCCTCAATTCACCCCGTTGGTCCACCCTTTTCTTTCCCACCGAGTCTTGGTAAAATAGGTAATGGTATCAACATTTGTTAAAATATCATATGTTTTTATAATAGCCATCCTAACAAGTATGAGGTAATATTTCACTGTGGCTTTGTTTTGCATTTCGTAATAATTAGTGACATTGAGAAAGCATTTTTCCATAAACATGTCAGCCATTTGTATACCTTCTTTAGAGAAACGTCTATACAACTCATTAGCCCATTTTTAAATTTGATTATTAGCTTTCATTTAAGTTTTTACTATTGAGTTGTAGTAATCCCTTATATATCTTGGAGATAAAAACAAAAGTCAGTAAGTATTGGAGAGGATATAGAGAAATTAGAGGCTTGCACACTATTGGTGGGAATGCAAAATGGTGCAGCTGTTATGGAAAACAGTATGGAGGTTCCTCAAAAAATTAAAAATAGAAATACTATACAACCTGGCAATTTTACTTCTGGGTATTTATCCTAAAGAACTGAAATCAGGATCTCAAAGAGATATTAGCAATCATATATTCACTGCAGCACTATTCACAATATCCAAACTGTGGAAACACCCTAAATGCCCACCAACTAATGAATGGATAAAGAAAATGTGGTAAATACATCTCAGTAAAGTAGTATTCATCCTTAAAAAAGAACATTCTGCAATATGGACAACATGGATGATCCTTGAGGATATTATGTTTAATGAGATAAGCCAGTCACAGGAAGACAAATACCACATGATTCCACTTATATGAGCTTTCTAAAACAGTCAAATTCATAGAATTAAAGAATGGAACAGTGGTTGCCAGGATCTGGGAGGAGGAAATGGGAGGTCACTCATCAATGCCCACAGAGTTTCAGCTGAGCAAAATAACTGGGCTCTAGAGATTCGCAGTACAACACTGTACCTACAGTCAACAATGATACAGTAATACTTCATAGTACTGAAAAACCTGTTAAGAGGCCATGTTAAGTATTCTTTCCACATTAAAATAAAGTAAAAATATCAAACATATTTCACCCTGTATAGGAAAGTGTCTCTATGAAAAGGTCCCTCAATAAGAGGTCAAATAATATGTTCATCTTAAGTCGCCTCTGAAACAAAAAATAGGCCTTATTTGGATTAATGCAATGAAGAAGTCCTTGTTCTAATAGAGCACGGCTGGATTACTTCACTGGTCTGAATTTAACATCCAGTCTGATCTCTTCTAACACAGCTGATATATCAAAATAATATGAAATCTCTAGTAATACTCTGATACTGTAGCTCTTATTTTTCCACTAACAATATACATATTAAGAGATAACTTATGTATTGCCTTGCATGTCAACCACTGAATTAGCAGTGTTAAAAAGTATAAGAATGAATAAGAAAGACTCTAAAGGCACAATCTACAGGAAGAGAGAAAATCTTGAACAGGCACCTAAAATGGGCTCCAACCCATTCTTTAATTTAATTCTAAAATGTTCTCTGACTCTCATGGGCCATCCTCAAGTGTGTGTGTATCCCTCTTTGGAGATCGCTGTGCTAAATGACAGTTTATTAGGACAAAAACATCAGAGAAGGAGAAAAGAGAAGGGTGAAAATAATCTAGAATGCAGACTCCAAGGAAGGGGGCAAGTGGACATACGGATGGGAGAACAAGGAAAGGTTGAGATTTGTATTTGGGTTGCAAGTGCGACAATTATTTTTATCAACTAACACAAGGCAGACTGAAAGTAGGTATATGGGAGGGTAAGAGAGGATAGACGGGGAATGTAGATAAACATATTTAGTTTTGAACCTTCAGGTACAAATGTCTCTAGGTGTGGAGCTCAGAAAAAAAAGAGCTTGAGAGAGACATTTGAGAGTGACAGGCATTAGTTCGTAGCTGAGACGCTGGAAAGGATGAGATGGCCTTGGAAAGGGAATGTAAAGAAAACTGTGGTTCTTAAGCATGCAGGACCCTTAGTTTTGAGAAGCCAAAAAGAATCTGGATAAAAATGCACAGCAAATATTTTCTAATTAATTTTAGAGAATTCCAAATCATGTGGAGAAAATAAAAGAGAATGCTAATTAGGGCAAGAAATACATAAAATCCAACATAATGCATCTTAATATATAGAATATGTTATATGCTAGAATATATTTTTAAAAAATCAAGTTACTCTATAAGCTTCCAGGCTTATATTATATTCATTTAGTCCTCAAATGTCAAGCAAAAATAAGCATAGCAAATAGATCCTTTCAAACTCTGTTTCCAAGTACAATATAAATTGGGTAGGTGCATAGAGCTTGAATTGTTTTTTAGTGGGTAGAGTAACTCAAGCAGTAAAATGTGCCCTTGGCCAGCTTTGAAAAGGAAGGACACATATCTTTTTTTATTATTAAATTCCTTCTCCTGGATGACTTGCCTAAGGTAACAAAGAATTACTTGTGAAAATGGCAAATAAGCATAACGTGCTCTCTCTCTCATGAAGGGAATGCTCCTGACCCATTACTGGATGAGCGTGCACTTCTGAATTATTTCCCATGGGTGGGGCAAGAGACTTGTGTTGACCCATCTATAATTTTTGTTTGGAAAAAACTTCCAATCCATCATCTTTTCAATTTGAAAATTCTCTGAGGCAACTTTGCAAAACTCATTCAAGGAAAAAACAAAAAAACAGGCCCATGTTACCTGAATCCACTATATACTTACAGTAATTTAACCTGCAGAAGAAAGATTAATTAAATCCTCACTGAAACCTTAGTCCCTTATGAAACTGAATCAACACAATTGTTTGCCCTTTGGTTTCATCAAACTTGACTGTAATTAATACTTTGAAGTTGTATTTCAAAACCTCACAGGAAACAAGTAGGAACTAAGAACTTCTCCTTCTGTTTGCTTGGGGCATTGGGTGTGATTGACTGAGTTTCTGCATTTTACAGAGAATCTTCAGGTCTTTTTTTAAAAAATAACTATATAGGTTTCCATTCCACAGTAAGCAAATAAATATCTACAGAGGAAAAAGGACAGGTAGAGCCATTATCCTTCTCAGATTTTTTTTTTCTGAAAATACCACTACAGATGCACAAAATCACTTTAGTGGTGTTCTTAATTTCTGGAACTTCATCAGCTTTCTATTACCTGCAGAAGCAAGCAGCCCAACTCAGAGGCTCTGTCCTTAGGAGCTGAGTTCTCATTGGGCTCAACCATGCAAATAATCAAAGGAATTGCAGGACTTCAACTCCAGTCAGCATCTTACACCTGATTTTATTTAACTAGTGGCTCCTTTGCCCTTGGTGCCCCTGTGAAAGAGAATTTTTTGTCCTTCACTTGAGTGGGCCAAATGTTTTAGATGTCTTCTTCCTGACACTTGGAGGTCTGAGCTAATGGCATTTGATAAAAGATGTCATTGATTTTCATTCTACTAAGTAATTTATTTGGGCTACCTTTTTTTCCTGCTGACTTCCACTGATTGGGGAATGAATGCTAGAGGCCCCTCTTGCTCTCCACTTTGTGAAGCATGGCACACATAAATAATTCAAGTGCATTTCACAGAGGCGGTCAGGAGGAGAAACTGCACGCAAAGGGAACCTTTGTGGAGACAGCTGCTGGGCTTTCCAGAAAGAGATTAAGTATAATAAAAATGTCTGGGTATTAGAACAAATGAACTGTGAGAAGAGGGGGAAAGAGGAACACAGCCTGTCAGGAGAAAAACACTTGGTTTGTTTCTAGAAAAAATTCATTGATTTCAGCACTGACTCTAAACATCATTTGGAATGTTCTATTAGAAACAAAAATGCAGCAAAATGCTAATTATTTCAACAATCAAGTGATAGTCAAACTTTTTAGCTACCTCACCATCACTGACCAGGCACTGACCAAGCAGAACAGATTCATAGTAACAGCTATACAATAAAATACAGCATTTCAAGATATCAACATTTACTGAGCACCCAATATTTAGGCAGACTGGTGTAAGTGCTCTCATGTGCCTGAGTATACCTATCCTTCCTGAAACACATTTTATTTTTGTTTTAATAAAAATAATAGTGAAAGATGTAAAATACCACAACCAGCTAGTAAGCAGGAGAGATTTTTCAAGCCAAGCTTGTTAATGTGAAATTAAATGTCTTTTTAATTTAATGTTACCACTCTTTTCTCCCCCTTTCTCTCCCTCCTTCTCCTCTCCTCTCTCTCTTTTTCACACACACACACACACACACACACACACACACACACACACACACACACACAAACTCAATCTTAGCACCTGCTACCTCCCATGCTGGTTATATTAAATAATATATTTGCTGAAGTGCCTGGTGTACTACTCTGTTTACCAAATTTCTGACATGAGAATTAAGACACAGTGTCAGATCAGTGACACACAAAGTCAAACAGAAGTTCCACTGTTTTCCTACTTGAGTTCAGGATAGTTATTTACTAAGTATGATAATTATACTGTTTATATCTGACTGTTTCTGTCCCATGGTTACCAGCCTCACTGTAGCTTATTCAATTTTTGTTCTACTTCTTGATGGTAACTCTTATGTGTACATTCTAATATCATCTTAAAGAAAATGCCTAAACTATCCTTGTAAATTACAGAACTTGGAGTCTCCAAGAAATTCTTCTTCATTTCATTTAGGGAACAGAAAACCTGTATAATAAGCATCTTAAAGGTATTTTCATATTACTTCTTGCCCTTGTTTGCATGGAAGTATCCTCATCTAAATACAGTAATAACCACTAACATTGCTGAGACCCTGAAGTGCCCACATCTATACAACATGGTTTTGTATTAATTTTCTCATTTAATCCCCACCACAGTCCTTCAGTAAAGACACTATTGCCTTAGTTAACTTGCACTACTGTGATGGAATACCACAGACTGAGTGGCTTATAAACTAGAGAAATTCATTTCTCATAGTTCCAGAGACTGGAAAGTACAAGATCAAGGCACTGGTAGATTCAGTGTATGGTGAGTGGCACTTCCTGGTTCATAGACATGCATCTTTTCACATGTCCTCACCTGGTGGAAGGGATGAGAGAGACCTCCCAGGTCTGTTTTATAGGGACACTAATCCCATTCATGAGGGCTCCACCCTCATGACCCAATCAACTCCAAAGGCCTCACTTTTAACACCATCACACTGGGGGTTAGGATTTCAACCTTTGAGTTTTGGGAGGTCACAAACAATCAATCCATAACATTATCATCCTTACCTTTACAGGCAAGGAAACAGACTTAGGCAGGTTAAATAAATTAAGTAAGGAAGTTGCTAAGTAGAAGATCCAGGGTTGGGAAACAAATCTACTTAATTGTAAATTCTATATTGTTTCCTCACTAAGGTCATGTTTTCACAAGCTTTTTGTATGTAATTATTTTTTAATTAAAAGCACACAAAAGAAGCTAGAGAAGCATCACGAATATTAACCCAACTACCATTTTGTACAAACTTTGTTGACAGGGCAGTTTCACTATGTCAATGTTATGGAAACATATCATTTAAGGAAATAATTATTGCTTCTAGCTGAAGAACAAAGTTGAAGACTATATTTGTATAGTTTCAGACATGGCCAATGAAAATTTGAACTTCAGGGCATAGAACTTTTCTGTCAACTCAGGTATACTCTGCCTATGAAGAAAATCCAATGCACTGGTCAACATGATCTTATTCTTATGGCTTTCAAGAACATGTTAGAAAAACAAGCTTAAACAAGAACCTAGAATTTAGGACTATAGAAAAAAAATATATGAGGAAAAATATCACCTCTTTTCTTTATAAAAAATTAGCCTTAGCTTTTGGTCATTCATTGTGTTCATATAGACATATCTCAGAGGTATTGTGGGTTCAATTCCAGACCATTGCAAAAAAGCAAATATCACAATAAAGTAAGCAAAATGAATTTTTTGGTTCCCCAGTGCATATAAAAGTTATGTTTGCACTATAATGTATTCTACTAAGCATGCAAATGCATTATGAAAACATTGTACATACCTAAATTTAAAAATACCTTATTGTTAAAACTTGCTCACCACCAGCTGAGCTTTCAGTGAGTCTTAATCCCTTTGCTGGTGGAGGGTCCTGCCTCAGTGCTGGTGGCTGCTGACTGATCAGGGTGGTGGTTGCTGAAGGCTGGATTGGCTGCAGTTATTTCTTCAAAAGACAACAGTGAAGTTTGTCACATCAACCAACTCTTCCTTTCATTAATAATTTCTTTGCAGCATGTGATGCTGTTTGATAGCATTTGATCCAGAGTAGAACTTCTTTCAAAATTGGAGAAAATCCTCTCAAAACAACCCTGCCACTGCTTATCAACTAAGTTCATGCAATATTCTAAATCCTTTTGTTGTCATTTCAACAGTCTTCACACCATCTTCACCAGGTATAGATTCTGTGTCAAGAAAACACTTTTTTTTTTTGCTCCTTGATGTAAAGCAAATCCTCATCTGTTCAAGTTTTATCATGAGATTGCAAAAATTCAGTCACATCGTCACATCTTCAGGCTCCACTTCTAATTCAGGTCTCTTGCTGTTTCCCCCACATCTGCAGTTACTTCCCTCAGTGGAAGTCTTGAACCCCTCAAAGTCATCCATGAGGGCAGGAAATAACTTCTTCCAAACTCCTGTTAATGTTGATATTTTGACCTCTTCCCATGAATCACGAATGTTAATGGCATCTAGAATGGTGGATCCTTTCTAGAAAGGTTTCAATTTACTTTTCCCATATCCATCAGAGGAATCACAATCTATGGCAGCTATGACTTTTTTAAAATACATATCTTAAACAATAAGACTTGAATGTCAAAATGACCCCTTCATCCATGGGCTACAGAATGAATGTATGTTGAGTTAGCAGGCATGAAAACAACATTAATCTTGTTGTATATCTCCATCAGAACACACAGGTGACCAGGTATACTGTCAATGACCAGAAATATTTTGAAAGAAATCATTTTTCTGGGCAGCAGGTCTCTAGGCTTAAATTAGTCAGTAAACCATGCTGTAAACAGATGTGTCAATTTAGGCTTTGTTGTTCCATTGAAAATGCACAAGCAGAGTATACTTAGCATAATTTTTAAAGGCTCTAGGATTTTCAGAATGGTCAGTAAGCATTGGCTTCAACTAAAAGTTGCATTAGCCCTTAACAAAAGAGTCAGCCTTTCTTTTGAAGCTTCGAAGGTAGGCATGGACTTCTCTCTTGCTTTAACAGTCCTACAAGGCATCTTCTTCCAAAAAAAAGCTGTTTCATATATGTTGAAAATCTGTTGTATAGTGTAGCCACATTCATGAGTGATCTTAGCTTGACCTTCTGGGTAACTTGCTGCACCTTCTGCATCACCACTTGCTGCTTCACCTGCACTTTGATGTTATGGAGATGGCTTCTTGCCTTAAACTTTAAGAACCAACCTCTGCTAGCTTCAAACTTTTCTTCTGAAGTTTCCTCACCTCTCTCAGCCTTCACAGAATTGAAGAGAGTTAGAGCCTTGCTCTGGATCAGGCTTTGTCTTAAGGGAATGTTGTGGCTGGTTTGATCTTCTTTCTAAACCACAAAACTTATCTATCAGCAATAAAGCTGTTTCATTTTATCATCCATGCTTCCACTGGAGTAGCACTTTAAATATCCTTCAAGAACTTTTCCTTTGCACTCATTCACAACTTAGCTTTCACCATATCTTAGCTTTGACATGGCTTCCTCACTAAGCTTAATCTAGCTTTTCATTTAAAGTGAAAGACGTGCATCTCTTACTTTCCTTGAACACTTAGAGGCCACTGTAAGATTATAAACTGGCCTAATTCCAATATTGTTCTGTTTCAGGGAAGACGGAGGCCCAAGGAAAGGGAGAAAGATGGGTAAATGGCCAGTAAGTAGAGCAATTCAGAACACACACATTTATCAATCAAGTTCACCATCCTATATGGGTGCAGTTCAAGATGTCCCCAAATAATTACAATAGTAACATTAAAGCTCACTGATCACAGTTCATCATAACAAATATAATAATAATGAAAAAACTTGAAATATTCTAAGAATTACCCAAATGCAACACAGAGACATGAAGTGAGAAAATACTGTTAGAAAAATGACTCCAATAACTTGTTCAATTCAGGGTTGCCACACACCTTCAGCTTATTAAAAATGCAATCCAGTGAAGTACAAAAAAACTAAGGTATGCCTGTACAAGCACCATGTAGTAGCATCAAACATAAGATTACTAACTTCAGATATTTCTCCCTAAATTGATAGTTACCAATACTCACCTCTATATGAATAAGGCTAGGAAATGTTCATTCATGATCATGTCTTGATGTTTGAGAGATCCATTTCTTGAACAAGAGTTATATACTATCAGTGAGAAAATTCTTGAAGCAAATTTAGAAACTACTTAACTCGGTTTTCTGACAAGGCCAGAGGCCAGAAGCTTTAAATAAAGATGTCAGGACTAGACAATCACCATTTTTTAAAGCCACTTAGCATCTTAGCATCCTTCCTGTGTGGGGCAATTCCACACTTCATAAGGCTTCACAGCAGCAGAAATAAATCCCCACCCCTAACATGAGACAGTATAAAACATTCACCTCCCAGGCTCCCTTGAAGCTATGGTGTAAAATAGAAATGGACTCTGCTGATCACATCCTGCAGAATTAGTCTCTCAAGTTGGCAGCATTCACAGTTACTATAGGTTAAGAAGTTGGCAGAGTGTAAACTATGGCAGCTTGTCCTCAATGATGGTAGCAACAGTTTTATCATCAGGGCAGCAGTGCTGAAGTGTGGCCAGGTGCAAGTCCCACTTTTAAGCACTTGGCCTGTTTCTCCCAACTATGCTGAGAGCTCTCTAATACTCCTCTAATAAATTCCTATCCTGCTAAAATTAGATGGAGTTTATTTATATTGCTTGCTAATGAAAACTGTTGATAAAAAACTGTCTCTATTTTACTATAGGATAAATAGGAGGCTTTATTTAATGGGATGTAATAGAGAACAATTATTACTCAATCAGAATGTCAAACTGATCATTTATTGGATGTCTATACCTATTAAGTAATATTAGATCTAGTGATAATTACTAGTAATCAGTACTCAGAATCTCATAGATCCTTTTCCAGGTTTAACCCTGCAGAATTTCTCTTCTTTCATCATGAGTTAGAGTCAACCCATCTGCTTCTCCCCTCTAATATTACTCTATTTTTATGATGAACCAAGTAATACAAAAACAGTTTATTCAAAATGTCCCAACAAGTTGCTTACCAGGGAATATGCCTCCGAGGATCAAAGGTGTTAAAGTGGATCCAATTGGGTAGGCTCATGTTTAGCCCTATATCTTGTACACTGGCACCATGAGGATCAGCTAAAATCCCCTTTCTTCAATCTTAAGAAGAATGTTTCTGAGTTCAGGTTACTGTATCCAGGCAAACTGACATCTAACTAACCTTTCTTTCTTTAATATCTATATTAATTATATTATCTATATTATCACCATCATCTAAAAAATACAGCTGCCCTTCTTCCTCCTACCCCCTGTCCAGATCTGAATCACAGTCATTATTTAAAGTAGATGCTACTGGCATTTATGTATAGAAACCTGCTCTTAAACAGTCCACTCACATAAATTAGTAATCTTAGCCTAACTAAAAGAAAATTGATTTTAAATAACAATTTTATATTAACAACTTGAGTTGAAACAGATATTAGAAGCTGATTTTATGTTTTAAACACTGAGTTGTTATCAATGTGGGGGGAAATATGCAATTAGGTACATTTTGGATTTAGAAACAGTTAAGTTTTTATTAATTCATTTTTTATCTCAAGAAAAATGTGCACTTTTAAATTAATTTTCATTGTTTTTAATCATCACAATATTGTTTTTCATTAGCACTAAGTCAGCTCCCACCATTTGAGGTCAGTTCTCAAACAGTAAGATTTTTCCATGCAGAGATTAACATACTAAGTAAAGGTGCTATAAATGATTTTGACTTTAGAGTTTTACACATAGCTCTTAAATTTAAAGCTTTTTTTTATATATACACCCTGGAGAAAGACTTTCTACAACTATCAGATTAGTTTTTAAACTGCACTTTTAATATCTCATTTAAAAGAAGCTAGTGAAATGTGAGGGTAGTGTTTAAGTTCAAAGACTATGTAAAATTACACAAATTTAAATACATATCTTCACCATTTATTAGATCTCTCATTTGGGCAGGTAATTTAGACTTTCTATGCTCTAGTTTCCTGAAAGAATGGATAGGTCCCCTAAGCCCCTCTGTCCTCCAATGTAAAAGGAGAACCTAGGGGGTACACCCAGCCTTCCCCAGCACTGAGGTCACCTTGTGGGAGACCCTGCTTTGCTTTGCACCATGGAGATTGCAGGGGAATTGGCAGGGCTAGACCATTAGGAATCTGAGTGTGACAGAGAAGCAGGGAGGGTCTTGCAACCACTAGCCCACAGATGTCGGCAGACCAAGTTCACACCTGCAGTGCCCAAGGAGTAATCCCAATCAGTGGCTTTGCTCAGTTGCAGAACCAAGTCAGGATGTACTTTGACCACAGAATATGGCAGGATGCAGATCTTCCTGATTCAGATCCTCAAAGGAAGAATTTTGCTGGTCCAAGAGTCCAGTTTTCCCACACCCAGGCAAAGAGCTGAATCACAGCCCCACCAGCTGTGGAGAGCGTCTTCTGGCTGCATCCGACCCGAAGGATTGGCAATAACTCTAGGAAGCAGTGCAGCCCAGCAGTACTCCAGCCAAAGGCAGGCAGGCAGAGCTGATCACACACAGAGCAAAGCCAGTACTGGGCATGGAGGGCTCCCATGCTGTGCACAAGCAAGGGGATTAACTACTTAGTCATAGCTAAGGCTGCTCCCAGCCCCTTCTAACAGGAGAGACTGGGAAACTGAGTGTAGCCTGGAGCAGACCCTCCCTCTCTGCCCAGCAAAGGAGCTGAGATACAGCCCCATTCGCTGTGGAGAGTGTTTTCTGGTCCCGGCTGATCAGAAGGGTGACAACTCCTGAAAGCTGCATGGCCCAGCAGTCTTCAAACCTAGAGAAGGGCATGGAGATCCCATAGTTTACAGAGCAAAGCCAGGAGCCCTGTTCAGCCAGGGAACATGGTGTGTACGTTTGCATGAATTAAAATAACAAATAAAAGTGTCATTGGCTTTAGAGCTGCTTCTCCCACTGTGCCCATGCAGGGAATCTAATTCATCACTGAATACAGCCTTTAGCCTATCTGACCAGGAAGCCTAACCAGAGCACCCAGAAAGCTCTACAGATCATTCAACAGCCCTACATACAGTGGCACATGAACAGAGAGCACAGCCTATGACCTCTCCATGTACAGAACAAAATTGTCACTTCACCTGACCAGCACATTCCATGTACACTCTGGCCTGATACAGGTCCCCAAAAATGATTTATATATGCTCTGGGTCCTGTCCTACTGCTGCCATGGCAGTGAAGCTAACGCATAGCCCCATTTCCTACTGAATATAGGTCCCAGTCTCAACCATCTAAACAGAGAACCTAGCCAACTCTAAGGCCAGCCTACAGCCTCACCTGGGTAGAGAACCAAACCAGTAGTTTTATCTAAATAGTCTAAGCCAGAGATAGATCCTTAAACCCATCCTCAGAATTCAAACTATTGCCTCATCCAAACTATAGACCTGAAGGCATGTCCCATATACCCAAGGACATTATCAGCAGACATACCAAAAAACCCACACTGAGCTGACTGGTGAAGAACAGTCTCTGCCCAAACAAACCTGTAAAATCTGGAGGAAGAGCCCAATTACTCAGATGCACAGATACCAATGTAAGGAATCAAGGACCATGAAAAATCAGGTAAATAAGTCAGCACCAAAGAAAACTAAGAAAGCTCCAATAACTGACCCTAGAGAAATGTAGATCTAGGAGCTATCAGGTAAAGAATTCAGAATAATCCTAAGGAAGTTCAGTGAACTACAAGAAAACACAGACAACTAAATGAAATTAGGAAAATAATGCATAAAACAGGAAGTTTCACAAAGAAATAGCAATCATTAGAAAAAATAATAACAAATCTAAGACTGGAAAACTATAATAACTAAACTGAAGCATTCAATACCGAGTTTCAGAAGTAGAATTGACCATGCAAAGAAAGAATCACTGACCTGGAGGACAGGACATTAGAAATCACCCTGTCAGAGAAGCACAAAGAAAAAAGAATAAAACAGAGTGAAGAAATCCTATAGGAATTGTAAGACACAATGGGGAAAAAAATGATATTCACATTATTGGAATTTCAGAGAAGAGAAAGAGAAAGGGGCAGAAAGTATATTTATAGCAATGATCACTGAACATTTTCCAAACTTGGGGAGGGAAATGGCCTTCCAGATCCATAAGGCCCAAAGGACCCAAAATACGTTGAACTTGAATAGGTTGTACTGAGACACATATAATTAAACTGTCAAAAGTCAAAGGCCAAGAAAGAATTTTAAGAGTGGTCAGAGGAAAAAAAGAGAAGTTTTATACAAGGGAACCTCTATAACACTACTTCTAGATTTATTAACAGAAAGTTTTCAGGCTAGGAGAGAATGGGATGACATACGAAATAATGAAAGAAACTGTCAACCAAAAGTCTATACTCAACAAACTGTCCTTCAGAAACGAAGGAGGGATAAAGACTTTCCTGAACAAACAAAAGATGACAGAGTTTATTACCAACAGACTTGCCTTACAGGAAATGCAAAAGAAGGGTCATAGAATGGAAGTAAAAGAACACTAATAGACATCATAAATACAAAAAAAGGTCATGTAAATCTCACCAATAATGGTAAATATATAATCATAGCTAAAACTTGTAATACAGCAATAGTGGTACATAATTCAGTTAAAACTTTATTTTAAAAGATAAAAAGATAACAAAAATAAAAATAAACTACAATCTTATGTTATAACTTACACAATGTAAACCACATGTAAATTTAAGAATATAACAGCATAAACAAAACAAGAAGTTTGACAAAGAAACAGCTTTAAAGAAGAAATAGAAATCTGAGAATTGAAAAATACATTTTATGTAAGTCTTATGGAGACCACAGGGAAATTCCTATAGTAATTATAAAAAAGAATACAATAAATAAGCTAAAGCATACTAATAGCAAAAAACGTTAAAATGCAAAAAGACATGAAAGATAAAAACAAGGAACAAAGGATTTACAAATAACCAGAAATCAATTAGCAAAATAGCAATAGTAAGGCCTTACTTATCAATGACTACCTTTAACGAAAATTTATAAATTATCCAATTAATAAATATAAAATGGCTGAAGGGATAAAAAGATAAGATCCAACAGTATGCTGCCTACAAGAGATTCATTTTAGCCTTAAGCATACACCTGGGCTGACCCAGAGGAAAAAGATGGTGGTGTAAGAAACAAGACAGAAACCTCCTTCCAAAATCAAATAAAACACAAAAATACAGCAAATAAAACTAAACCTGAAAACAACCTGAAGACTGCAGAACAGACTGCCTACATCTGGGGAAGAAAAGAAAACCTCACAGAAAAGGGTAAGTGCCAAGCTGTGATATGGCGGGACTCTGGCCCTCCCTCAACCCCAGCCCACAGGTGGGAGGAAGAAGAGTAGAGTGGGGAGGGAGTATAAGTCCAGGACCGCTGAACATGTGGTCCTGGAAATCTGCTCCAGGAACACAAACCCACATTACATGGTGCTCTGGAGATTAGTGGGGCTGGAAAGCAAAGACAGAATACTCAGAGAGACTGAGATTCCAGCTGCTCCTGGAGAACAGGTACACACAACCAGCCCCCCTGAGACAAAGGAAGAGAGTGGGCAGTTTAAAGGACTTCCGAGCAGTGAGAGGGGTGATAGAGCAGCAAAGATAACACAGAGTTCTCTGCTCAGGAGAAAAGGCAAATGGACAAAACCTTCCCGGCCCACCCAGCTCAGCAGGTTGGGAACTCTCAGGAGGTTCTGATGCTCCATCCCCCTGGCTGGCAATGCAGACCCTAGGCACCCCCACTGCAGTACACAGCCTGCCACTCCTTCCTTCCAGCAGCCGCTGGTTCTGCTCACCTGCCACCCCAACACTGCAGCAGGCTGACAGGAGGGTGGCTCAGTCCATGGAGGCTCGAGGCTCCTCCCTGCATGCTTGGCTCACTAGACCTGGCAGCAGAGACAGGAGTGGCAGCTGGGAAGGAGAGAGAGCCTCCCAGACAAGCACTTTCCTTCTGGAAGGTGCTGGTCTAACTCACCTGCAGGCCTTGACACTGTAGCAGGCCAGAGGAAGAGTGGTTCTGCCAACAGCAGGTTCAGCAGTGCAGCCCTGAGTATTCTCCCTGCTCATAAAATCACCTGATGGCCCACACAGCCTGCCTGAAATCAGATCACCACAGGCCAGGCAGAAAGGTGCCACACCATGGCATGCCAATGGCAGGGGCTCCTGCAGAGGAACTATGTTTCTGGGCACTAGAGGACATCTCCTACACAAATCTATTACTCCATAGGAGTAATACTGAAAAAAATGAAGAGGCAGAGGAATTTTGTGCAAATAAAACTATAAGAAAAAACACCAGAAAGAAGGCTTAGTGAAACTGAAATTACCCACCTTCTTAACAAAGATTTCAAAATACAAGTCATAAAATGCTCAAGGATTTACAGAAAAGTACTTAAGATCTCAGGTAGGACTTCCACAAAGAGACAGAAATTCTGAAAAAGAGCCACTCAGAGCAGAAGAACACAGTATATGAAATGAAACACACAGTGGAGGGATTTAAAGGTAGATTAGATGAGGTAGATAAGACAGTAAATGGCTAGAAATTAGAGAACAGGAATACAAAGAAGGTGAGTAACAGAGAAAAAAGAATCTCTAGGAATGAAAGAAAAATAAAAGAACTGTGTGGCCAATCCTAAAAGAACAATATTCTCATTATAGGAGTAGCAGAAGAAGAAGAGAGAGACAAAGGGATAGAAAGCCTCTTTGAGGAAATAACTGCTCAAACTTTCCCAATCTGGGGAAGGAAATAGACACTTAGGTTCCCCCAACAAAAGGAACCCTAGGAAGAGAAAAGCAAGACAAATAATAATTAAAATGGCAAAGATGGATAGGAGAGAGTACTGAAAGCAACCAGAGAGAAAAAAAAAAGATCGGTTGTAAAGGAAACCCCATGAGACTATCATTAGACTTCAAAGCAGAAACCTTACAGGCCAGAAGGGAGTAGCATAACATATTTAATGTAATAAAACAGAAGGGCCTCCAAAAAAGAATACTCTATGCAGCAAGATTATCATTTAAATATGAAGCAGAGATTAAACAATTTCCAGAGAAGCAAAAGTTGAGGAAATTTGCCACCACAAAACCATCCCTACAAGTTATATTAAAGGAACTGCTCTAGATGTTAATGTTGCTAAGGCTAAATAGCTGTCACCAAAGAAGATAAACCCACAGTAAAGGTAGTAGAGCAATTAATTACTAAGCAAATACAAAATTAAATCAACTACTCATAAAGTTAGTCAAAAGAAACACAAAGAGTACAGAGTACGATACCTAATATATAAAGTGTGGAGGAAGAAGGGGAAGACAAAAAAAGTATCTTTAGATTGTGTTTGAAATAGACTAATCAGTGATAGATAGGCTGTTAGATAAGGAAGCTATGCTTGAACCTTTGGTAACCACGAATCCAAAGCCGGCAATGACATTAAGTACATACCTATCGATAATCACCATAAATGTAAATAGATGGAATGCACTAATCAAAAGACATAGAGTTACAGAATGGATAAAAACAAGACCCACTGTATGCAGCTTATAAGAGACCCATTTCAAATACAAAGACATACACAGACTAAAAGTGAAGAGATGGTAAAATATATTTCATGTGAATAATAGCAAGAAAAAAGCAGGAGTTGTACTTGTATCAGACAAAATAGATTTTAAAACAAAGAAAGTAACAAGAAATGAGGAAGCACATTACATAATGATAAAGGGGTCAGTCCAACAAGAGGATATAACCATTGTAATATTTGTGCACCCAACAGAGGAGCACCTACATATGTGAAACAAATACTGACAGAATTAAAGGGGAAAATAGAATGAAATGCATTCATTTTAGGAAACTTCAACATACCACTCACTCCAAAGGACAGATCAACCAGACAGAAAATAAGGACACAGAGGCACTGAATAACCCATTAGAACACATGGACCTAACAGACATCTACAGAACACTCCACCCAAAAGCAGCAGGGTAGACATTCTTCTCAAGTGCACATGGAACATTTTCCAGAATAGATCAAATACTAGGCCACAAAAAGAGCCTCAATAAATTCAAAAAGATTGAAATTCTACCAGCCAGCTTCTCAGACCACAAAGGTATGAAACTAGAAATAAACTATGCAAAGAAAACAAAAAAGCCTACAAACACAAGGAGGCTTATGCTCCTAAATGACCAATGGATCAATGATGAAATTAAAATAGAGATCAAGCAATATATGGATATAAATGAAAACAACAGCACAACAGCTCAAAACCTGTGGGATACAGTGAAGGCAGTCCTAAGAGAAAACTATACAGCAAAACACTTCAAGAAAGAACAACAATTTCAAATGAACACTCTAAACTTACAATTAATGAAATTAGTAAAGAAGAACAAATTAAGCCCAAAGTCAGGCACAAAGGAGAGACATAATAAAGATCAGAGCAAAAATAAATAAAATTGAGAAGAATAAAACAAAAGAAAGAATCAAGGAGACCAGGAGCTGATTTTTTTTTGAGAAAATAAACAAAATAGATAAACCCCTAGCCAAATTTATAAAGAAGAAAAGAGTGTATATACACATAAACAGAATCAGAAACAAAAAAAGGAATAATCACAATGGACATCACTGAAATACAAACAATTATTAGAGAATACTATGAAAAATTATATGCCAACAAGTTGGATAACCTAGAAGAAATAGAAAACTTTCTAGAAATATACAACCTTCCAAGATGGATCCAGGAACAAACAGAAAATCTAATTACCAGCAATGAAATTGAATCAGTAATTAAAAAACTGCCTAAGAAACAAAACACCTGGTGCAGATGGTTTCACTGCTGAAGCCTTTTAAAGAAGAGCTAATACTTACCTTCTTGAAATATTCCAAAAAAAGGCATCCAAATTGATAAGGAAGCAGTTAAATGGGTATAGAGGGCATAATATGGGTATACCTCAACATAATAAAGGCCATATATGACAAACCCACAGCCAATATCACACGTGAAAAGCTGAAAGCTTTTCCTCTAAGATCGGGAACAAGACAAGGTTGCCCACTCTCCCCACTTTTATTCAACATAACACTGGAGGTCCTAGCCATGGCAATCAGACAACACAAAGAAATAAAAGGCATCCAAATTGGTAAGGAAGCAGTTAAATTGTCCTGTTAAGTTCCAGGATGTGGGGAGCTAACACCATGTAGATCTTGCTTTTGCTTTCTGTGAAAGTAATAAACTCTATAAAACCATTTGAGCTTAGTTTCTCCTTACCAGGAAAATCTCTGGAAGTGTGGCAAGACAATCTAGCAGCTACCACCACACTGCTGCTTAGAGATTACTTGCCTTCTTGATGTAAGTAAGAGGCATGTTGTAAAAGCAGTTGCCACAGTGGGAAATTATAGCTTTACATATGGGAAATGGTGTGAGATGCATGCCTAAGAGTTACCTTGTCTAAGGCATAAGAGAGAGCTATTTATACCCACACCCATGTTATTGATTTAGGGCTGCCTTGGAGGGACATTAATGGCTGGATGCTTCTAATTCAAATGGTGGTACAAACCTGCAACATATGTTCTAACAGCCCAAAAACTATAGATACTGGCCATTTCAAACCAAGTTGATGCGAGCAGAAGTGGGAAAGGGATCCAAGGGAATACTGGCAGAGCACTACAATATCTATTACACTGTATTAGGTCAATGATCACGCAAAAAGGACACTGCATTATAAAGTCTAGGGATGTTTTCCTAACAATTTTAAAATTAACCATTTTCTCAAGAGACTACATAAGTAAGGTAGTCCCCCACTACCCATCACTGTCCTTTCACTTGTTTTGTTTCCTATAGTACTAGTTTACATATCTGTTACCTTTCCCTTTCACATAGCAGGGGCTTTGTCTAACTTTCTCATCACTGTATCTTCAGGGCCTAGGAAAGTGTCTATCATGTTGTGGGTACAGATAATACTTGTTCAATGAAGGAAAAAATTAAATGAACAAATAAAATTATTTTTCAATGTCTTCGGCTAAGGTGATCCACAGCCTTTGTTAAGACTGTGTAGTTAGAAAAGCTAATTATAATGATTAGATGGTGATTCTGATTCTAAGCACCTTCAGGGTAAGAACTATGTTATATTAATTTAATACCTCTAAGAATACCAACAATACTTATACATAGCAAACCTTTAGATGTTATTCAATTTATTGAACTGTACTTATTAAAAAATATTCCCTTTTATTTGTATGACTGCTGTTGATGTTTTCAAATAGTTTTATGATCTTATTTATTTTTTACATCAGCACTCCGAAATAGGTTGATAGGTATTATAATTCCAATTTTACATATGAGGAAAACCATCATTTTTAAGGTTGAATGAGTTTTTCTAATGATGCAAAAGGTGGAAGGTGAACCCATGTCTGACTCCTAAACATTTATCAGCACCTAGTACTGAATGTTTACCCTAAGCCCAGTGCTGCCCTAGGCTTAAGGAACAGAACTATAAAGAGCATTCTCTGAATATAAGGAGTTAACATTCCAACAGAGGAGGTATATAACCCAGAAAGTCATTTCCAAATGGAGTGAACACATAATGCAGGAGTGAAGATCCTAGTTCTAGTGCCAAGGCAATTGGTTCAACTCCTGATTTCACTGCTTTCCAGTTCTGTCCCACATCCTCAGCAAGTTATTGGCTGACTGTGGGCTTCAATTTCCCCAGTTCTTTAAAAGGTGGACAGAAACCCCATGAACTTTATAAATTAGTTATAAAGGTTAAATATACGCCTGGCATATAGTAAGTGTTTGACAAATCAGTTGCTGCTATAAATGCTGAAAGACAGATTTTCAAGGTCGAGTGGATGATATAACTAACCATACCCCAGGAAATCAAGAGTACCATGCATGGATCACCAGAGGAACCCACAGTTTAACAATCATGCAAGAAGGAAAAGAGAGGAAACAAACTTAAAGTATGTCATCAAATGCAATGACTAGGTCAAGGAACCGTAACAGGTGACTATTTTTATAATATAGGGACAAGTGAAGGTTTGGGGAAAGAACACAATGTTAAAAAGGACTGGACCAATATGAAGAGAGACTGCTATTCTAAGACAAATTCCTATTTGACCCTGTGGTTAATAGAATCAGTTAATGGTACTTAACAGTTAACAGTTAATGAGAACTGCTGGATTTAAACAAGAAGAGTAACATGATTAGATATGTAATTCAGAAATAAATATTGAGTTGCACAGTTTTATATAGACTTTTCTTTGATTTTGCAATATGGAAGTTAAGTTTGAAGTGACATCTGGAGATGAAGAAGCCAATCCAGAGAAGAGATGATGGAAGGACCTGAACTAAAATAATAATGGGTATGGAGAGGGAGTATCAGATGCACATACTAGAGCCGAACACATTTGGTGACTACACAGGTGAAATTAGGGAAAGAGAAAAAGAAAAGATGATGAGATTTGGGGCTGGGTCAATAATCCAATGACAGAATATTTACAAGTAACATGTACATTTAAGAAAAGGAAGAGGTTGGAGAGAATGCAAGAGAAGGTGGGGATGCAAGCAGATTACAACTTCAATTTTAGATATGATGTAGTGCACTTTCTACTATACTCTGCTACCTGAAAAAGGTATGAATTCTTTAGGATTGGATTTTAAATGAAAGAAGTCAATGTAAACACAGAAACAAAGTGATAAAGAGTTTATAAGGGCAAAAGCTGAATTCAAAATGAAGACCAGGATAATCCTACTGCCAGAGTTGAAAGAATCCTTTGATGTCATGAATCCAGTGCCGATGCTCCAGCACATGTTCACCAAAGCTGGCCACACACACACATTCACAAGTGTGTTTTTAACAGCCAAAATTTAAAGTTCTCTGCACTTCTTAATTATTCAATAAATATTTCATTTGATATGATTTGATGGTCATCTGTTCACATGATGTTTCATTCCTTTACCAAAAGGCTCCAAATTTAATTTTACTGTGCCTTTACTACAGAGGAATTTAAAATAGAATTTAATGTTTTGTGCTTGTCATATTAATGAAAATAATCACCTTCAATCCATCAAAGTAATTTCATATCCAAGGGAGAGACAGTTCTTCTCTTAGAATTCTGATCAATTTGTTGTGATACAATTGCATTGACTAAGCAATTAACAAGTAACAAGGCTGAGACTGCAACAGTGGCATAAACAACAAAGCAATTTAAAGTGACAAAACTGTCAGGTAAGTGAATCTCATTTGACAGTCTTATCCAGTTTTAATATCTTACTATTTGTGTACTGAGAATAATGTAAATGAAGCATGAGAACAGGTCTGTTGAAGGTTTTTTTTTTTGCATACTTATTCATGTCATAGCTAGTCATTATGCTGAAGAATTTTAAAAGGTTACAATGAAATGATGTTTATCTTGGCTTGTACTTGTGAAAGTGTATGTGTATAAGATGTAAGCTAAGGTTCAAGTACAGAACACAAGCTCACAAGTTCTTAGGCTGCAGAATAAATGTCATAATCTCAGCATGATTTATTGAATTATTTTTGCAATAAAAAAGGGCTTCAGATTTGACATTCATTTACAGAAAGTACAGAAAATAATCTCACACATTGTATAAGCTTCACATTGACATGTGTCACAAAACTCACAAGAAAAAAAAAGAGCTTCTTCTTGGGTTGCATTTTATGTATTAACTGGAAAGTTTATTCTAATTGCATTGTAGATTTTTTCTTTATCCCCTAAGCATACATTCCCAGTTGCACACATGCTGTCCTCAAGCTACTGTGTCTCCAAACACAATTCTGGCCAAACTGAACACAGCTTTAACTACTCATCCACCCTGCTAAAAGAGAAGCTAGGGATCTGTAAGTAAGATGACATCAATATAAAAATTTCTGCAGACAGAAAGAGCAAGTATGCTAGTTTTCCCTTCTGCTCTTGAAAATATTGATTACATTAGTATAACTCACCTCCAGTGAACAGAAACCGATGACTGGCACATGCCTCGGCCACAATTCTGTGCAACCAAAGAACTTCTCCTGAATTTTTTATTTTAAGGAGTCAAAAATATTTATTATACACTTGGGAAGAAACTGGCAGGAAGTATAAAAACAGAGGAACAAGGCATGAGCCATCTTTTCTCTCTGCCTGGGAAATTGCATATGTAAAAAAAAAAAAATCCATAGTAGATTGTCTTTTAGGAATCATGGTCCTAGGAGCTGTGCTCCAGCTGATGAAACATGGGAGGCACTTCTGCTATCCTTATGGAGGGTGCTTTGTTTCTGGGAGATTACATCTACTATTTGATAAATATCTAGAATGCCTGAGATAAAATATTAAGAACACAACAGTCTTTATCTTGAAGAAATGTAGACAGAGTTAGTACATCTCCATGCTGCCCAAAACATACATCACTTACCACATTTTCAAACTACTTTTCCATTCCTTTGATGAAAAAATAATATCCAACAAAAATAAAATGGAACTTCAGAAATTCCTCATCTGGCTGTATCACTAAAGTATATTTCCTCGGAAATAGAAAGACTACAAGAAGATGGAAAACTTCAGGTGAGTGAAGAAAGGTGTGTGTAGCAAACCACACACAACAGTTAAAATGTTGGCCATTGCAGTGTATTACTCCTCCTCAGAAATCTGTACAGTATATCCTTTCTGCCAAAGCAGATCCTAAGGCTCCCAAGGCAAACATAACTGTGATCCAGCGGATTCCTGTGGACAATCCACAGCATTGCTTTGGGATATAAAAAATGAACAAAAGCAGAAAGACTCTCATACAGGCCCACAAATAAATGAGGAAGAATTTATAAATTTCCCTGTTTTCTCATAAGCAAACCTAATTTGTAAAAGAAAACTGCTAAGGATATTTACTGAAGTTACAGACACTTGGAAGTTAATAGAACACTCATGAGAAAGTTCTCTCACACAGATAAATGAAAGGCTTCTAGAAATATTGTAGCAAAAAACACTACAGTCCATATACTGAAGAGGCATAGAGATGAGCTCACATCGTGAAATCTTCCCTAATATTGTTATAATTCTCTTTTATTTTTGTCAAGGTGTAGGTGAGCAAACGTACAAAAGAATAGCCCATAATATTTAAATGTCTGGGGGAAAAAATCTAATCCTCTACCCAACAAGTAACTTTAATTGACTCTTTTCTCCAGTATCAACAAGTATACAGTAAGTATACCTTGAACTGAACTGAAAACACTATCCTAGGGATAGTTTGCAGGTGACCACCTACACTGCAAGCAGCTCAATTTGCTCCATGTGAAATTTTTATAAGGAATATTCCTGCTGCCCTTTATAGTATGTGATAATTTGTATGGTCAAGAGAAATAACCTCACTCTCCAGTAGGTATGATTGCTGAAACTCTGCTTACAAAATGAAAATGATAACCTCTCAGTGGAAACTCAAAGTCATTATTTTCATCTGTCAATAAGCACAAAAACAATCTATGATCTGGTTTTCAGGGCATGCATAAACATATTTTAACAAATGCATTTTAATGAATAATACACAAAAATCAACTTGAGCAAGGAATTGAATAAAAGATAATAGTGCCTGCTCTGAAGAAAGCACCTTAGCGGCTTTTGCTCAAAGACTGTGGCTTGGCTGAGAATTTGTGTGACAGTTAAATCCAGGAGGCTTTAGCACTAGTTCTTCACATAAATCAACAGTTTTGGAAATACAAAATGGGAAAACGTAATCTGAAAATTTACTACTATTTAAGAAAAGTATTAAATGATAACCATGAGTTTAGAGTAGCAAACTTAAGTTTCTAGGTATCATGATCTTGAATATTTCCATATTTAATGTGTGTTGTGTGTACTTGCAGAAGGAACATGAAAAGACAGCATCCTAGAGATTGGGCGTATGTATCTGACAAACAGGTAACACTGGTGAGGGTGCCTGGGCATTGAAGCACTTGCAGGTTTACCTTCACTTCTTCCTCTTCCCAATGTGACCTCTAAAACTTCCAAAGGCCCAAGGCTCCCCTAATGCTAATATTCTTGAGTGGAGAAAATGCTGAACGCATAATCTTTTTCTTGTTACCAATAAGAATTAGGCACTTATTCCTTATGTATTTGTTTTTTTAAAAAAGGGAAGTTTCAGAGTAAAGGAATGAACTGTGAATGGTGGAATGTTGGTCACCATCCAGGGAGAGGCTTGGTGGGTGAGTAATCCAAGAGTTCACTGGATAGAACAGTTTCTGCTGGTTTGTGTAAGATTTCAACCCAAATGCATGTGTTCCTCCTGGCTGGACACAATGTCTGAAAAAATATTCTTTCTCTCAACCTGATTTCTAGCCCCTCTCTTGCATTAATGTTCTAGACAATGAAGACTTAGTATGAACGTGGACAGCAGAAAATATTTCATTCAGGGTGAAGCCAAGATGGCAGCATGAGTAGAGCAGCAGAAATCTCTCCCAAAACCATATATATTTATGAAAATATAACAAAGACAACTCTTCCTAAAATAGAGACCAGAAGACACAGGACAACATCCAGACCACATCCACACCTGTGAGAACCCACGGCCTCGCAAAGGGATGCTTTTTGGAAGACTTATAGGGACAGGGACCCCAAAACCGACGGAAGCATCGTGGGACACTCAGTTCAGCAGCAGGGAATCAGAGGAACTCTGGGCACTCTAACCCCCTGGGCAGCAGGGAGCACGGAAGCCCCTCATGGAGATAAATAGCCTCCCAGCCACTCCCCCTCCAACGCAGATCCACCATATCAGAGCAGCAGCCTGAGGCAAGCCAAGCCCACAGCAACAGCGGAGATAAAATCCATAGAAGCCGGGCAGGAATCAGAAGCCCTGTCTGCATGCAGCTGCCCAGCACAAGCCACTAGAGGTCGCTGTTCTCCCAGGACAGGAAGGCCACAAACCAATAAGAAGGAAAGTTCTTCCAGCTGTCACTTGTGCCAGCTCTGCAAACTATCTCTATCACCATGAAAAGGCAAAATTACAGGCAGACAAAGATCACAGAGTCAACACCTGAGAAGGAGACAGTCCTAAACAGTCTTCCTGAAAAAGAATTCAAAATAAAAATCATAAACATGCTGATGGAGATGCAGAGAAATATACAAGAGCTAAGGGAAGAAGTCCGTAGGGAGATTACAGATGCCCGGAAAGAGATTATAGAAGTGAAACAAACTCTGGAAGGATTTATGACCAGAATGGATAACATGCAAGAGGCCATTGATGGAATAGAAACCAGAGAATAGGTACGCATAGAAGCTGACACAAAGAGAGATAATAGGATCTCCAGGAACAAAACAATATTAAGAGAACTGTGTGACCAATCCAAAAGGAAGAATATCCATATATAGGGGTACCAGAAGAAGCGAGAGAAAAAGGGATAGAAAGTGTCTTTGAAGAAATAATTGCTGAGAACTTCCCCAAACTGGGGGAGGAAATAATCTAACAGACCATGGAAATACACAGAACTCCCAACAGAAAGGACCCAAGGAGGACAACACCAAGACACATAATAATTAAAATGGCAAAGATCAAGGACAAGGAAAGAGTTTTAAAGGCAGCTAGAGAGAAAACAGTCACCTATAAAGGCAAACCCATCAGGCTATCATCAGACTCCTCGACAGAAACCTTATAGGCCAGAAGAGAATGGCATGATACATTTAATGCAATGAAACAGGAGGGCCTTGAACCAAGGGTATGGTATCCAGCACGATTATCATTTAAATATGATGGAAGGATTAAACAATTCCCAGACAAGCAAAAGTTGAGGTAATTTGCCTCCCACAAACCACCTCTACAGGGTATTTTAGAGGGACGGTTCTAGACGGGAGCACTCCTAAAACTAAACAGATGTCACCAGAGAAAATAAAATCACTGCAAGGAAAGCAGACCAACCAAATACTAACTAAAGCAAAAAAATAAATCAACTACCCACTAAAAGCAGTTAAAGGAAACATGAGAGAGCACAGAATAAAACAACCAACAAATAAAGAATAGAGGAGGAGGAATAAGAAGGGAGAGAAAAAAAGAAACTCCAGACAGTGTATATATAACAGCTCAATAAACAAGCTAAGATAGGCAGTAAGATACTAAAGAGGCTAACCTTGAACCTTTGGTAACCACGAATCTACAGCCTGCAATGGCAATAAGTACATATCTCTCAATAGTCACCCTAAATGTAAATGGACTGAATCACCAATCAAAAGACACAGAGTAATAGAATGGAAAAAAAAGCAAGACCCATCTATATGCTACTTACAAGAAACTCACCTCAAACTCAAAGACATGCAGAGACTAAAAGTCAAGGGATGGAAAAACATATTTCAGGCAAACAACAGAGAGAAGAAAGCAGAGAATGCAGTATTCATATCAGACAAAATAGACTTAAAAACAAAGAAAGTAACAAGAAATAAAGAAGGACATTACATAATGATAAAGGGCTCAGTTCAACAAGAGGATATAACCATTCTAAATATATATGCACCCAACACAGGAGCACCAGCATTTGTGAAACAAATACTAACAGAACTAAAGAGGGAAATAGACTGCAATGCATTCATTTTAGGAGACTTCAAAACACCACTCACCCCAAAGGATAGATCTACCGGGCAGAAAATAAGTAAGGACACACAGGGATTGAACAACACACTAGAACAGATGGACCTAACAGACATCTATAGAACTCTACATCCAAAAGCAACATTCTTCTCAAGTGCACATGGAACATTCTCCAGAATAGACCACATACTAGCTCACAAAAAGAGCCTCAGTAAATTCCAAAATACTGAAATTCTACCAACGAACTTTTCAGATCACAAAGGTATAAAACTAGAAATAAATTATATAAAGAAAACAAAAAGGCTCACAAACACATGGAGGCTTAACAACATGCTTCTAAATAATCAATGGATTAATGAACAAATTAAAATAGAGATCAAGGAATATATGGAAACAAATGACAACAACAACACAAAGCCCCAACTTCTGTGGGATGCAGCAAAAGCAGTCTTAAAAGGAAAGTATACAGCGATCCAGGCACACTTGAAGAGGGAAGAACAATCCCAAATGAACAGTCTAACATCACAATTATCGAAACCGGAAAAAGAAGAACAAATGAGGCTTAAGGTCAGCAGAAGGAGGGACATAATAAGATCAGAGAAGAAATAAACAAAATTGAGAAGAATAAAACAATAGCAAAAATCAATGAAACCAAGAGCTGGTTCTTTGAGAAAATAAACAAAATAGATAAGCCTCTAGCCAAACTTCTTAAGAGAAAAATAGAATCAACACACATCAATAGAATCAGAAATGAGAATGGAAAAATCATGACAGACTCCACAGAAATACAAAGAATTATTAAAGACTACTATGAAAACCTATATGCCAACAAGCTGGGAAACCTAGAAGAAATGGACAACTTCCTAGAAAAATACAACCTTCCAAGACTGACCAAGAAAGAAACACAAAAGTTAAACAAACCAATTAGAAGCAAAGAAATTGAAACGGTAATCAAAAAACTACCCAAGAACAAAACCCCTGGGCCAGATGGATTTACCTCGGAATTTTATCAGACAAACAGAGAAGACATAATACCTATTCTCCTTAAAGTTTTCCAAAAAATAAAAGAGGAGGGAATACTCCAAACTCATTCTATGAAGCCAACATCACCCTAATACAAAAACCAAGCAAAGACCCAACCAAAAAATAAAATTACAGACCAATATCCCTGATGAATGTAGATGCAAAAATACTCAATAAAATATTAGCAAACCGAATTCAAAAATATATCAAAAGGATCATACTCCATGACCAAGTGGGATTCATCCCAGGGATGCAAGGATGGTTCAATATTCGAAAATCCATCAACATCATTCACCACATCAACAAAAAAAGAAGGACAAAAACCACATGATCATCTTCATAGATGCTGAAAAAGAATTTGACAAAATTCAACATCCATTCATGATAAAAACTCTCAACAAAATGGGTATAGAGGGCACATACCTCAACATAATAAAGGCCATATATTATAAACCCACAGCCAACATCATACTGAACAGTGAGAAGCTGAAAGCTTTTCCTCTGAGATAGGGAACAAGACAGGGATGCCCACTCTCTCCACTGCTTTTTAACATAGTACTGGAGGTCCTAGCCATGGCAATCAGACAAAACAAAGAAATACAAGGAATCCAGATTGGTAAAGAAGAAGTTAAACTGTCACTATTTGCAGATGACATGATATTGTACATAAAAAATCCTAAAGACTCTAGTCCAAAACTACTAGAACTGATATCAGAATACAGCAAAGTTGCAGGATAAAAAATTAACACATTGAAATATGTGGCTTTCCTATAGACTAACAATGAACCAATAGAAAGAGAAATCAGGAAAACAACCCCCATCCCAATTGCATCAAAAAGAATGAAATACCTAGGAATAAACCCTATAACCTGAAAACTACAAGTCACTCTTAAGAGAAATTAAAAGGGACACTAACAAATGGAAACTCATCCCATGCTCGTGGCTAGGAAGAATTAATATTGTCAAAATGGCCATCCTGCCCAAAGCAATATACAGATTTGATGCAATCCCTATCAAATTACCAGCAACATTCTTCAACGAACTATAACAAATAGTTCAAAGATTCATATGGAAACAGCAAAGACCCCGAATAGCCAAAGCAATCCTGCAAAAGAAGAATAAAGTAGGGGGGATCTCACTCCCCAACTTCAAGCTCTACTACAAAGCCATAGTAATCAAGACAATTTGATACTGGCACAAGAACAGAGCCACAGACCAGTGGAACAGATTAGAGACTCCAGACATTAATCCAAACATATATGGTCAATTAATATTTGATAAAGGAGCCATGGACATACAATGGGGAAATGACAGTCTCTTCAACAGATGGTGCTGGCAAAACTGGACAGCTACATGTAGGAGAATGAAACTGGACCATTGTCTAACCCCATATACAAAAGTAAATTCAAAATGGATCAAAGACCTGAATGTAAGTCATGAAACCATAAAACTCTTAGAAAAAAACATAGGCAAAAATCTCTTAGACATAAACATGAGAGACCTCTTCTTGAACATATCTCCCCCGGCAAGGAAAACAACAGCAAAAATGAACAAGTGGGACTATATTAAGCTGAAAAGCTTCTGTACAGCAAAAGACACCATCAACAGAATAAAAAGTTGCCCTACCATATGGGAGAATATATTTGTAAATGACAGATCTGATAAAGGCTTGATGTCCAGAATATATAAAGAGTTCACCCATCTCAACAAACAAAAAACAAATAATCCAATTAAAAAATGGGCAGAGGAACTGAACAGACAGTTTTCCAAAAAAAAATACAGATGGCCAACAGACACATGGAAAGATGTTCCACATCGCTAATTATCAGAGAAATGTAAATTAAAACCACAATGAGGTATCACCTCACACCAGTAAGGATGGCTACCATCCAAAAGACAAACAACAACAAATGTTGGCGAGGTTGTGGAGAAAGGGGAACCTTCCTACACTGCTGGTGGGAATGTAAATTAGTTCAACCATTGTGGAAAGCAGTATGGAGGTTCCTCAAAATGCTCAAAATAGACTTACCATTTGACCCAGGAATTCCACTCCTAGGAATTTACCCTAAGAATGCAGCACTCAAGTTTGAAAAAGACAGATGTACCCCTATGTTTATCACAGCACTATTTACAATAGCCAAGAATTGGAAGCAACCTAAGTGTCCATCAGTAGATGAATGGATAAAGAAGATGTGGTACATATACACAATGGAATATTATTCAGCCATAAGAAGAAAACATATCTTACCATTTGCAACAACATGGATGGAGCTAGAGGGTATTATGCTCAGTGAAATAAGCCAAGCGGAGAAAGAGAAATACTAAATGATTTCACTATAAGAACAAAGGAAAGACTGAAGGAACAAAACAGCAGCAGAATCACAGAACCCAAGAATGGACTAACAGGTACCAAAGGGAAAGGGACTGGGGAGGATGGGTGGGTAGGGAGGGATTACAGTGAGAAAGAAGAAAGGGGGTATTATGATTAGCATGCATAATGGGGGGGGATAAAGGGTAGTGCTGTACAACACAGAGAAGACAATAGTGATTAAAGAACATTTTGCTATGCTGATGGACAGTGACTGTAAGGGGGTTTGTGGGAGGGGACCTGGTACAGGGGAGAGCCTAGTAAACATAATGTTCTTCATGTAATTGTAGACTAATGATAACAAAAAAAAAGAAGTAAAGGGGGAATTACTCACTGATAGTATAAAACTAACTGCATATCACCGATTAATGCATGCTTTAAATATCCTTAATTTTGATCATTTAAAGGGTGTCAGATGATCAGCTATGGAAGTACATTTTTCTGATAATATTCCTTGCTCTTAAAAAAAAAAAAGCACTTCCTGTGTGGTGATCTCCAGTAAGTTCTTCACAATGATATAAAGGGCATATCAAAGTGTGGGCAAAGGGTTTGTTTGTGTTCATACAGAGGATCAAAGCCTAATTTAGCTACTCAGAAAATGAATTAAGATACGATATGAAGAAGAACTTCCAAACATCAACATTCTCTGGAAGAGTCATTCCAGAAGATGATCATCAAAAAACTTCAACAAAGATCCTGGTGCTGTTGCAGTTGTAGCTGCATTCATCCCACTGGTTCCTGGACTTGCCATTGGAATGAAGAAGGAGATATCTAAGCTGGCCTGTGCATACAGTAAAACAACAAATTTGACTGGATCTATACTGTCAGAACTCAACCAAGAATTAGGAGAAGTGCAAGTTGCAGTGCTCCAAAATCTTGCGACTATGGACTATCTACTGTTAAAAGAACATATGGTATGTTAACAGTTCCCAGGAATGTGTTGTTTTAATTTGTCTGATTTTTCTCAAAATACTCAAATTCAGTCAGACACTATCCATCATCCATCATATCACTGATAAGTTTTCACAAATGCCTAGGGTGCCTAACTGGTTTTCTTGGTTTCACTGGATATGGCTGGCAATTGTAGGTCTGCTTTGGTTATGTAGCTGTATTCCTATTATGTTAATGTATGCATGCAATTTAATTAGTAATTTAAAACCTATACACGCTTATGTTACACTACAAGAAGATATGTCAAAGAAAAATCAATCTTCCCATGTTTTCTTCCATCTGCTACCTCTATAGCTTCTCTTCTTCCTTCATAATTACAACCCCTAAGTAGAATTCGTGCATCATATTGAAATTACCAAGTATCATAATTCTTCCACGTGGTAAAGATACCTCAAGACAAATGCTGGGCATAGAAGCCACAGGGCATAAATCTGCAAAGAAGTAAAAAGCTAACCTTTTCAAACAATATTGCTTCTCTCTCACTTACCAACCTGACATTTCCCTGTATGGCCCCAGAAGATGACTGGTTAGCCAAAGACGGGTAAGATTCCTCAAGGGAGGAACAACCTAAGACAGGCACAGTCGCAGGGGGGCCATCAGGTGAGAAATTGGGGATCAACAGAGGTGAGGCTTAGAACCTCAGCCCCCTGTTTTGAGAGAAATCTTCTACATCTGTGGATGTTTTGTTTCCCTTGTCTAGCTTGGATTAATACTTATTCTATAGGCACACATCTGATCATCTACATTTGCCCTCTTAAAGCACTAAACTATGTTTTCTACCTTTATCTTGCATCTACCTACCACTTCAGCATTTTATTAAAAATAATAATAATTATAATAATAAGGGAGAAATGTGGGATTCACATATAAATCAAGTATAAAAATCAAACAAATAATCATAATTGACCTGATTGTTTATAGTTCATGATGCGTGATCAAAACCGAAAGTTTCTGTGATGACTGCCCTTGCACTGTTCAACATGTAAGAACTTATTCACTATGTAAGAACTTGTTCACCATGTAAAAACTTGTTCATTATGCTTCAGAAGGTTGGAGACCGTTGAGAATTAGGCTTAGGGTTGATTAATGATTGTGCATTGAGTCCCCTATACAGAATTTTATTGCTGTTAACAAGCATATGATCAATAAATATGAGAGATGCCCTCTCAAAAAATATATATATTTCATTCATCCAGTTTTTTTATTGATTCAATAAATCCTTGGTAGTCTGTTATACTGATTTTCTAGTTCAGTGGTTCTTAACAGAGGGTAATTTTGTGTGCCCACCACCACCACCAGGGGACATTTCAAGATGTCTGGACACATTTTTGATTATCCCAACTGAGAGGATTCTACTGGCATTTGAATCTCTTCTGTCTCTTGCTTTCTCTCCTTCATATGCCTTATCTTGTCTTTAACCATTCCTCCAGAAGTGGTTTGAATAACAGAGCAATGCAGGACTGTTACCTCTTCTTGATGTAATTACTATACATTTATGGTGGAGCCTACATATGCAGGATGTATTATTTCTTTAATTTTGAATATTAACCTCATTTTTTAAGAACCCAAGTTAGGTCTGACTGTGTGACATTTAACCTCACTGTGACTTGCTTTCTTTATCTATAAAATGGGATTAATTATAGTTTAAATTTCATGAGTAGAGACCAGGCTGATAGTCCACTAAACTTCTGAAAAAGTTCAAGGCCATCTCCTCCATCAAAGAATTATCCTGTTCCAAATGTCAACAGTGCTGCTATTGAGGAGCCCTGTTCTATGGATATGACAGTAAATGACAAATAATCGTTCCCACATTTGCTATCTCGCACAATCACTGTAACAGGATAGTTTAAAAGATTATCTAGTTGCCATCTTATCTTGTACCCTATAGAAATCCAAAACTGGTAGGTTTATTAGTAACTGATTTAGTAAAAAGTTCAACAAACTGACAGCTATTGACCATCTATTTTGGTCAAATGCTACACAACTTTATATATATTATAATGCATATGCACACTTCTTTCAGTGCAGTACATGTATCTTTCTTACTGGACCAGCATCTTTTCAGGTCACTATGGCTGAATCCTTATGATGTTAAAATGCCAGAATCCTACACTGGCAATAGATTTTATTTTTTCTTCTAACCCCCTGGATTCATAGCATAACTCTGGCTGTCATTTCTTCCAGCTACTTTCAGCACAGTTGTTAGCCAATCCCTCCAAACTGTAAAGATGTTTATGATGTTCTTCTTAATGTCAAAGGACTTCCACCAACCTTAATTATCCGTCAACTTCACTCTCTATTTCCATGATCATTGCTTAGAAAGAAACCTGACATGTTTACAACAACTTGCCTTTTAACATCCAACTCAATACATCTTTTTTTTTCTTCATAGGACATCTAGGACACCTTCTGCCAGTCATCAAGGGTAAAAATTCTTCACCAGAACATGAAGTAAAGGGAAGCCATAGACAGCATGCATTTACCTTGAGATGCAGTAAAATTCTCATCAGCTGATGGCTCTCAGAAATTATGAATAGAGGACGGATGATATGTCATTTCTGAATAGATAGATGTTAGGTAGATAGATAGAGGACTTAATGGATTGTTTTTATACTTACGGAAGACATGAACTTGTTACAGATATTGAATGCTTTGAATGACAAAACCAGGACCAAAAGAATCTTAACAGACTGGAAAGATTGAACTAAATCTTATGACATGAAATTTCACAGGGATAATCAAAGGTCTTCTTGACAGCACAGAATTAAGAGCATTATAGCATAGTGATTCAGAGCACAGACTGTGGAACAGGTTGTCAGAGTTCAAATTCTGAAACCATCTCTTGTAAATAGCTGTGTGACATTTAACCTCACTGTGACTTGCTTTCTTTATCTATAAAATGGGGTTAATTATAGTTCCAATTTCATAATGTTGTTTAAGAATTAAATGGGTTGATGTATTTAAAGCCTGATACACAGTTAGCACTATGCAAGTGTAGTGGCAGAGGATGCATAATTTCACTGCAGCAAATGTGCAGGGAAACATAATTAGGGAAGAAGAGGTCAGTCAGACCCAACTTGGGTTTTTAAAAAATGAGGTTAATATTCAAAATTAAAGAAATAATACACCCGGCATACGTAGGCTCCACCATAAATATATAGTGATTACATCAAGAAGAGGTAACAATCTTGCATTGCTCTGTTATTCAAACCACTTCTGGAGGAATGGTTAAAGACAAGATAAGGCATATGAAGGAGAGAAAACAAGAATCAGAAGAGATTCAAACCCACATTCACTGAGGAATGATTGACTCAAAAGCAATACGGAAGGTTGACCTAAGAAAAAAGAATCTCACAGATGTAGAGGACATGGTGGCTGTCATCAGGTATCTGAAGAGTTGTCATGCGTAGAGGGATTAGATTAGATACATATCACCCCAGTGGGTACAATTAGGAGGAGAAATGACAAGGAAACTAAATTCAGCTCCTTATACTTTTAAAAAGTTTTCTTAAAGAGTATTTAGAAGATGGAAAGGCCTGCCTCAAAACGAACGGTTCCAGACAAGGAACACTATAAAAGAATAGAGTTGGTGAAATAGACCGATACTTTACTTACTCTTGCAGAGTCAAAGAGGTGGGGGCAGAGTGGAGGGTAAGAGAGGAATGGCAAAGAGTGACAAAGGCCCTCTGGGGTAAAAGCTCTTCTGATCCATAGCCACAGCAAAGCAGCAATGCTGCAAGAAGATAGTCCAAACAGTGTCAAAGTTCAAAGAAGCAGTGAGGCTGGCAGTGAAATAATCAGTGCAGACATTAGGCGGCCAAATCCAAAGGTGAGCACTCTAGAAAGAGAGAGAAGGCACTGAGGGTTCACCTCAGGTACATTGCCTCGGAGAGATCATTTCTGACCACCCTGTCTCTTAGGCTCTCATAAACATCCTCTCTAGCATCACCATGTTTTTTTCCAGTTATCATTGTCTGAAATTATCTTGTTGACTTACATAATTCCTTGTTTATTTTCTGTTCCCCCTCCTAACACGTGATGCCATGAGAGCAGGGCCCTCCATCTGTTTTGCTTTCCACACTAAGCCCAGCTCCTAAGACTGCCAATAGATAGTATGCACCCAGGAAGCACTTTTTCAAAAAGTAAATGATGGACATCCAGATTGATAAACAACTAAAGAACGAAGGCAGCCAGAGGCACTGGAGGTCATTGAGAGAGCAAGCCATCGCTCTTTACAGAAACAACTCCAGAGCTAATGAGTAACTGCCTAGTTCATATATTCAAGCTGAGTAATTTGAGGATAAGTGATGTGTCCTAGAAGGTTAAAATACTTGAGGAAATTAAGAGTAAAATATGTCTAAGAAAGTTTCAAACATTAAAGAGAGGCAGAGATGTGGTGGACTACATCAAACCACTACATTATTTACAAGGATCATCCCAGACCAGCAGCAAAAGAATCACACAAGAACTTATTAGAAGGCAAATGCTTAGCCTCCTAATTCAGACCTACTGAACCAAAACATCCAGGGGTGAAGCCCATTATTCTGTGTTTTAACAAACTTTCTGTTAGTGGTTATCACACACTTACAGTTTGCAAAACACTGGGTTACATGCTCCTCTGAGGCCCTTCCAATGCTCCATGAGCCTCTAACAAACAGTACAGGAATAAGGTTAAGATAGCAGAATAGAGTTCCTAGAGCCTATCTAGCCAAAGTGCACCCCATGGAATGTGGAAACAATAACAATCAACTAGAATAATTCCACAGGGTGCTCTTTGTTGGCTTGTTCTGAGTTGAAAACACCTTTCTTTTAGGAAAATGCTAGACTTAACAATATATTTCTTTGCTGCAGGAGTTCTCAGAGCCATAGTACTAATACAAATTGTGAAACTTGAGACATTTCAAAAAATGGAGGTGTAATATGTTGCACTTTTCATATGTATTTGATCAAGACTCCCCATTCCCACAGTTCATCTTTCAGAAGTGTTTTGCTGAATACTATCTAGGATACACAACTCAAGGATGATAAATTTTTCTGAGGGCCAAGTGCTGAAATACAGGAGAGGTGTTGGTAGAATCCAAGGACAAGCTTTTGTCCAGGACTAACCATGTCTGTATATCCAATATTCCTTTCTATCAGGACATTGTTGTTCCAATGTGACATGGGATTGATATTTATGTTTCTAGAGGATTGTTTGCTCCCCTAACGGCAATATGAAGAACAGTTGTGTCAATAAGTCTTGGATTGTTTTCTGAATCATGAGCAGCTTGCACATCTCCACTTTTTTTATATTCATATAAGTGAAAAATGAAGACAATTTTGTTCTTCTTTATCCCAGTTTAAAGAAGCTAAAAGTGAACTTGGCCATGATTCATTAAACAGTATTACCTGTGTCAGACATTAGAAAATTACATTTCAGCTGAGGACATGAAAATATGTATATGAGTTACAGTGATAGTACCCAACTTTTCACTTAATTTATTTAAGCATTTGCAATTTTCATTTCAAAGCAGAAGGAACAATATGGAATGCTAAACAGAAAATTATCTGTATATATAATGCTCATTAAAATACAGGAAGAATTCAATGCCGTCCCCTGAAAGTGCCATTCAGATTGTGTTAGAGCGGGCACCAGCAGCCTCGGAGGCTCTATAAAGTGCACCAAGGGGACTTAATTAACTCTAATTAATCAAAGTAATATTTAATTCCATTCCCAACTAACTCCTGCAATGAATGAACGTAAGAGAGAATATGGGTGCCTGAAGACAAGTCTATTATTTATTTAGGCATTATTTGTTTATGCCTCCAACTGCATCTAAAAATAATTGATTCAAACCACAATGCAAGTAATCAATACAATAAAACTGTTTTCAAGAGCACAGAAAAAGAATGAGTCAGGCAGTAAGTAGGAAGGGAGAAGGAGAAGGAAGTAATTATAGAACAAAAACCAAGATAAAGGAATCCAAGCAAAAGACTTAGCATTTAACTTCCTGGCTCTCATACATATATGTAAATATAATGAGTTGCAAATCTTTCATTAACTACTGAAAGGAAGCATAGCAGTGAACAAAGTTTCTGTTAATTCTAAATTCTGACAAAAATATGTACGAGGCCATGGGTCCTCATATAAGAAATACTGAATACATTCAGGCATAATATCTTTGGAGAACTCCTATTCTTCTACAGAGGACCATTTCTCGTACGATGCCAACAAAAGCCGAGGACAGAGTTTTACGATATTGTTCTATAGTACATAGCCCAGCACACACTGAACTAACCTGACACAGGTTTAAAACTTAGAATCAGGAAGATTTATGGATGACGTGCCTCTTGAGTAACCCAGTTGAATATTAAATGTCTCAGCTGAACTTCTGACAGGGCTCTGAGACAGATCATTCAAATATGGTGAGGCTGTCAAGCATGTGAAGTTCATACATCGTGTATTGTTGTCTGACTTTTGCACTGTGGATACATGCCCACTGAGAGTATTCACACAGGGTTAAATCTACTACACAGGAAAATGGTTCCAGATATCTGACAAATCAGGTATAAATTAAAGATGTCAAGCAAACAGAACTTACAAGTCCACCAGACTGTATTTGTTCACCAGGAACATAGATCAGGCTTTGAGAAATTCAGCAATTCCTTTATGGACCAGCTAGAGCAGGGCTTGATCTTCTCACATCACTAAAACCAAAGTGGCTGGCTAAATTTATATCACCAATTGGCTGGATTTAAAGACTTTCACAGTGGGACATGAAGGAATTCCCTTTCAATTTTTGTTTCTCTAGCCCCAGCAACATATCTGACATAGCAAGTGCCCCATAAATTCTTTGAATGAATTGTTATTACACAAGTGTTTGTAAATAGATTATGTTAGGAGACTCATTCATTCAATTAATGTTTATAATACAGCTTCCATGTTCTAGGTTTTGTGCTAGTTCTGAGGTAACAGTGATAAACTAGGAAGACTTGGTCTCTCTGTCCTTACAAAGATCAACAATAAATAATTGTACAAATTAAGATTTAATCCAATTGTGATGATTCTTCAAGAGAAAAATAGAGGGCTCTGGAAGTGCAATAGGGCAAAAGAAATACTGCAACCCCTTGCCTTTGGAGATTTAAGATTTTATGGCTAATATTCTTAAGAATGGTGGGAACCACTCATCTGAGTGTAACAAATGTATTTTGAGCATTTACTATGTAAGGCCTTGGACTAGTCATCATAGGGTACACAGATGACTCAGATGCAACCTTTGCACTTAATAATCTCAAAATCCATAATAAAAATGTATACTAGCTATAAAGAAAAATTTGTTAGCTGCATAAAAGAGAGATCACAAATCCACTCACAAAGTTCAGAGGAGGGAAAGTTCTTCACAGTTTAAATGACTAGAGAGTTTTATAAAGGAGTGGAACATCTGGAATAGGTGTTAAGAATGCATATGTTAACAACCTATATGTCCATCAGAGGATTAATAAAGAAAATGTGGCATATCCATACAATGGACTATTATTCAGCCTTTAAAAAAGAAGGAAATCCTGCCACTAGTAACAACATAAATGGACCTGAGGACAAAAAGCTAAGTGAAATAAGTCAGACACAGGAAAGCAAATGCTGTGTGATCTCACTTACATATGGAATCTAAAATAGTCAAACTCACAGAAGTAGAGAGTGAAATAGTAGTTATCAGGGTCTGGGGGAAAAGAGAATGGAGAGGTAATGGCCAAAGGGTACAAAGTTTCTGCTGTACAAGATAAATAAATTCTGAAGATCTGTTATGCAGCATAGTGCCTATAGCTAATAATAGTGTGTTACATACTTAAAATTTAAGAAGGTAGATCTTATGTTAAGAATTCTTATCACACACACACACACACACCAATAACTATGATAACAGTAATAATAATAAAGTGGCGGGGAGGAAAGTTTGGGAGGTGATAGATATGTCCACAGCCTTGATAGTGAAGGTTTCATGGTATACTTATCCCCAAACTCACGCAATCATATACATTAACTATGTACCACTTCTTACATGGCAGTCAGAGCTCAGGTAATGTAGTTTAAAAGGGGGAAAAAGTGGGAAAAAGTGCCTATATAGAATGTTGATGGAAGAAAAAGAGAAGGGTATTTTAGTTGACAGAAAAGCAAAAGCAAAGGGGACAGCATGAGAAAACACAGGCTCAAGGCAGCTGTTGCTGGGCATGGATGAAGGACACATTAAGTTAATAGAGGGGAAAAGGCCAGACAGGTGGGTTTCAGCCAGTTCAACTGACTATTAGATGCCAGGCTACAAAGTCTGCTCCTCATTCAATAGGTGATGGGAGCCCAACAGAGACTTTTGATCATGAGAGTGACATGGTAAAAAGGGAGCTTCAAGAACCTTAAACTCTGTAGGGTGATTTTGAGAGATGTGAGACCAAAGGTAATCAGAGCAGCTGGTAGTCCAGACAAGAGGTAAGAAGGGCGTGAACTATGACAGTGGGAATGGAAATGAGAAATTAGTAAAGAAGGCTGAGCTCCGAGCCCATTAGGAATCTCCGGCAGTGACTGATCTGATCACAGCAGCAGTGACACCTCCATTAACAATACCGCATTGTGTCTCCAAGAGCGTAAGAACTGATTGGCCCTGGGAGACATTCCTGAAACAAATGCAAGCTTACTCTGCCACCATCTGTACAGACAGACTCAACTACAGCGGACCACTTATGCAGGCTTTGACTTAATTTTAAAATCACGTCAATATCGCAGTGCTCATCCTATTGTGCTCTTCTGTGCATCCTTGAAGTCATTAAATATATTTAACTTCTCCCACTTATCTTGCTGCTTTATTACAAAGAGACTTTATTTCCTTCTTAATAAACCATTTCTGTCTCCTTACCTAAGACTAGTTCTTACCTTCAAAAACCTCAGATGCAAATATAAATTACAGGGTCATATCTTAGATGAGCAGAGAATGTAAGAAAACTTATATTCAAACTATAACTACTAAACAGCAAGGATCCAAGAAACTTGAACATTTGTAGCCACAGAAGTGCCTCTATTTAACAAAGAAGGGACCCACCAATGACATATTTTGTTGCTAGAAATGTTAATTTTGATGGGAAAGCATAACAGAACGCAACTCTTAGTTTAAAATTGTGGGCTTGGATATCAGACTTCCTGTTTTCAGGTCCTCAGGCGCATTCCCTCACTAGCTGTGAGGTGTGGGGAAGAGTTGCAACTTCTCCCAGCCTCGACCTTCTTGTCTAAAGTAGGAATAGGAATTATACTGACCTTCTGTGGTTCTTTTGTGAGGATATGTGCACCAATCCACATAAAGCACTTTAGCATAGTACACCAAGTACCTAGCACTCAAAAAGGGTGAGTCATAATTACAATTTTTTTATACTGTTATCAAGCAACATTATACTGGAGATCTTCTATCTTCTCTTCTATGGGAAAATGATTTTGGAATAATCTGTCTAGCTTGGAACATCCCTATCTTTTCAAGATCATCGGCAACCCAATGATTCAGAGGCCGTGTGTCTCGCCATATAGAATCCAAAAATACACCTCTTCCCTTGGTGCCCAAAATAAGTCCCCTTCCCCACAGTCATTCATCTGCCTGAATCACTTAAAATCTTATGTGCTAAAATAACTAGAATTTCCACTTTCATCCACCATGCTAAGTGCCTAAGAAGGAACTTTATTTAAAGATAATCTGTTTTAAAAAATTATCTTACAAGCTAACAAAACTGAGGGCTTAGATTTTGTTTTTGCTTCGAGATTTGGAAATATCTCACATTCTATCTACTTCACATGAGATTGCTTCACCCTAAGATAACACACTTTTTTTATAACCTAACAAAAATTTGACACTTTTTCTATACGCCATGACTATGTCCTTGAATGCGTAAACAGAAACTCAAACATCTTCTCTATCAGCTTCTGCCAAAACATGTTCTGTATAATTGTCCCCTGAGGTATCTTTTCTCAAAACCAGTCAAACAAATATGGAAAATGCTATATTCCCTATCCTCCCTCCCTTAGAGATTTGCAGTGAATGCCAGTACTTTAAAGGCTCTTAGAAATCTCATCATAAAGAAACATTGAAGTATGTTTTACTCGGTTTTCTTTTTAATAACAAAACTTTTTTAATATTACAAATAACAAATACCATGCCAAGGAAATAATGTTCTAGAAAGTTTGAGATTCATCAGAAGTCTAATCAAGGCATTGAGAACCCCTGAATTATGTTTTTAAGTCAACTACTGAGATGGTTCAAGAGACTGAAGGCAGTTCATTTAGATTTTAAACAGTGTTCACCATTGATCTCTTTAAAAGATTTCTATTCCTAAAATTATTGAAGCAAATTATCACAGGTGATCAGAATTTAATTAAAAAGTTAACACAGTGAATATTTCATGGTTTTATAATACAAATTATTGGGAGAAACCATGTTTGATAGCTACCTCAAAATCACCAGGAAACTTCTGACATACTATTTCTACATTTAGCTCTGGTCGTTGGAGGAGACATTTCATACCTACTATGTGTTTGGACATTTAACATTTGAAAAATAGTATTATAAAAAGATGCCAAGAGCCCTTAATCATCACACAACTGCATGCCACTGCATTTGGACCATGAAAAGGGACATGAAAATGAATAACGGGCCTCCTTGAAACATGTTAACTTTTGATTTCTTTTGAACGTGGGAGAGACAACATAGAACAGTTTTTCTCTCAGGTTGAGATGAAGCACATTTTTAAGATTCATGTGCTGAGAATTCAAAATTATATGTTTCTACTAAAGGTTTCCCAAATTCTCTAGGGCCGGTAACTTGAAATGGGAAAAAAAAAGGAACCACATATGTTAATTTGATATGTCTGTTACTGAAGCCCTGTAGCACAACGCTGGGTGAAAGGACTTCTTAAAGTTTTCATCAGCTCTCAGTGAGGTCCTGTCTGAAACTGGGACACAAGCCATTAAAGGTAAAAAGAAAAAGAGAGAACTAAGAATGGAGTGAGAAGAAAAACAGGATATAGATGAAAATACTTTAAGACTTTCAAATCTGGAAGAAGTTTATTGGTACCTTTTTTAAAGTTTTTTTTATTGTTATTAATAAATGAATTCCACTGTAATATAGAATATATCTGGAAGGCTGATAATGAATGTTTAACGTTCATTCACATACATTTAAGTGGTGTTTCCTCACAGTTCGACAGTACAGGATCAAACACTGGGTTTTAATAATTAACAATAGGATGCCATTTTGATTGATTTTTTAAAATTTTACTCACTTTTCTTCTCCAGTTATTCTCCATTTGCACCTCACTTGACTTCTCTGCTAAAAATAAAGCTGAATTAAAGAAACCCTAAAGATATATGTACCCCCATGTTCACTGCAGCATTAATGACAATAGCCAAGATATGGAAACAACTTAGACATCCATTAAAGGATGACAGAATAAGGAAAATGTGATGTGTGTGTGTGTGTGCACATATACATATAAAATGGTGTGTGTGTGTGTGTGTGTGTGTGTGTGTGTGTGTGTGTGTGTGTGTATGTGGTAGTGAAAAATTATTCAGCCACAAAAAAGGAGGAAATCCTGCCATTTGAAACAACATGGATGGGCCCTGAGGGCATTACCCTATTTAAAATAAATTAGAGAAAGATAAATACCATATGATCTCACTTACATGTAGAATCTTAAAAAGCAAATAAACAAAGACAAACTCATAGATACAGATAGATACCGGTGGTTGCCAGAGGTGGGAGGTAGGCAAAATGGGTGAAGGTGGACAAAAGCTACAAACTTTCAGTTATAAAATAAATAAATCCTGAAGAGGTAACATATAGCATAGTGACTATTATTAATAAAACTGCACTGTATATTTGGAAGTACAAGAAAAAAAACTTTTTCCAACTATGTGGATATTAACTAAATGTACTGTCACCATTTTGCAACATATACAAATATTGAATCATTATGTTGTACACCTGAAACTAATATAATGTCATATGTCAATCATATCTCAGTAAAAAAATAATCTAAATTTGTATTGACAAATTAATCACTGACTTAAAAGACTAGATCTAAACACAAAAATAGGTTAATCAACTTCCCCAACAAACTCACAAATAAAAATATTGTAGATTCAGATCAGGGACTATATTTTAAATAGTTCAGTTTGTTTAACTGGTTCAGATTCACTTTTCGTTTAAAATAATCTGGTTTCAGCCTAATCAATTAGATGCAATTATTAATAATATTTATATTAATTGCTATCATCCAATATATCTTATTAAATTATTTGACTATAGATATATGTGACTTTGAATACATTACTCAACTTCTTCATGTTGCAGGTCCTTTAGAGAAGAACCATGATCCCTTAGGCTGTGTAGCCTCACCCAGTAGCTTTTCTGAACCTTCTAATCTGCTTGACTCCCTACACACTAGTCTTACCACATGATAACCCTAGATGTCATTTCTGTGTAGAAACAAAAACACATTTCTCTGTATGTATTTAGAAGCAATATCCTTTATATACAGTTGTCTTCTCATGGTTCCCTCAAGGCTCAGAGAAATAGATGTTTCCCTCCTTCTCTAAATACAACCCCTGTATTTCACTCCTCCATATCTCATCTCAGTTTCTGGAGGGCATTACTAGTCTCTGTTTTTTATGACTTTGTTCTTTGACCCAGAATCTTATGTATGGTTCTCTCCCTTCATTACCTTCAAAAAACTGCAATATTGTATAATAGTAGTTGGTGGTACAGAAACCCCCTCAATGTAAAAAAAAAAAAAAGAGGAGAGAGAGAGAAAGAAAAAAAAATCATTATTGATTATTCACACTTACCAAGACATGAATATAGACTAAGTAGTATTAGAAACATCGTCAACAACTTCTGAATTAAAATTAAAATTTTTTAGAAAGTTGGGATAGCTCACAAAAAGCCAGAAAATGTATAAATCCATAATGTACCCCTGAGTAATCTAGTTGAGAGTAGTGGTAAGAACACTGGCCTACAAGTTAGAGAATAGCCATTCAATTGAATGTAATCATTTTTTATCTTAAACATGTTACTTAACTTCAGTGGTTCCCCAGTCTTTCCATCTATAAAATAAGAGTTGCACTAGAGCTGTGTTTTGTAACTGCTGACCACAACCCATTCACAAGTGCTGAGCAGGGATGGTTTTACTGGTGTAAAACCTACACTGTCTCAGAAGGCTCCATTAATATGCTGCTATTGTTGCCACCTTGAAATTTCAACAAATTTTGACCAAGAAGACACCATAGTTTCATTTTGCTTTAGGCCCTGCAAAGCATGTGACTGGTCTGGTGGTAAGATCAGTTTGATGAGTTGAGATAATGAACTAGTTTAAGAGAAAATGCCAAGATATATCACACAAAGCAGAAATATTTTTCACAAAACTCTTGCCCCAGTTTTATTTATATGCCTGCATACATTTGTGTGTGGAGCAGGCAGAGGTAGAGGCTTATGTGTGTACACTTGGTTGCAAAATAATACATAGTTTTTTATGTGTGTTGTGGTCTGTGGTTACACAATTACTAAGTTCCCTGCCAGTTCTAACATTCTAGAATTCTATGTCTCTTTTTATTAACCAAGATAGAACAATCAAAGAAGCCTTTTATTCAGAAGAAAAACCCATCATCCAGGGGGAAAACTTAATGATTCTAACAAAAAGATTCAAATACAAAGCCAGCTAACTGTCACTTTCCTTTTGAAATGCTACTATGCACAAAGGGAAAAAAAAACAGTAACATAAAATTAAACATTCTAAATAAGGAACTATAATATAAACATACTTTTTAAAATAATCGAGATGAGTACTACACAGTATCTAACCAAAAAGAGGAAAGGTAGAATTACTCTTTGTTTACACCATCTCAAACAGGTATTCTCCAAAGATCATAACACGCTTAATTGGCCTTTCATTGTAAGACGCACCTCCATCACCATCATAAACACTAATACAATTATTTTGAACCCCTAAATATTTAGAACTGCTAATAGGTCTTTTTTACTAGATAACATTCATAATTATTGTACATAACATTCTGATATCTATTGATTGATCTGCATATTAAACCTAGTATTTGTGCAATAATAAGTCCTTGCCAGAGATGAGTATATTGATATAAAACTGTCAAATATATCTAAGCCATAGAGTTTTCTTTCACATTTAGAAAGCACTGGCATTCTTTTTCTCTTAAAGAAACTACTTTTGCATTACACATTTACAAAATGTGAGCTTTCTAGAGATTAAAGGCTTGTTCTAGCCAAGCAGAAATAGGATGGAGTTAAAACATTTTCCTGACACAATCTAGACTAGAGTTCAACAGGGAAGCTGGTAAGAAAGCTCATTCAGTGGTAATACTCTTCTGAGAGGATGTCCAAAAGATAAAATTATGACCCCAAGATGAACCCAAGGCCAGAGAGGTCTCTGCTTATATAGTCCCCAAATCATTTTGATTTAAGTACATTTTAGAAGCTTTCATATATGTGAATTATTTGTAAAATTGTTATCATCATACATGCTATAATGTGTATTTTGGGTGCTCATCGAAGTACCTTGCAGATAAAATACAATTTAGATATACAAATTCTGAGTCATAAATAGCTATCATATTTCTTTTGTGGTTAAGGAAGTCATTTTCATATCTTGGCTGATAATACAGTACAAATGACATTCCTCTCTGTGTCCCAGAATAAGACAAAAGATCAGAGAACAAAAGCCCGGCAATAATAAAACTCATCATATTATATGTGTGTCAAAGAAGTAGCCATATAGTTATGCAAAAAAAAGTCATGAAGTTGACAGTATGCAAATTAAGAAGTTAAAAGACCTGCATTGTCTCGTTTCAAATCCAGCCACTATTTTGCTTTCTCTCGTGCTTCACTTATTAGCAAAAAAAAATTAAGAAAAAGGTAAAATATTCTCCCTACTTACTGTTCCAAGCTTACTATTCAAGTTACAGAAATGCAGTATAATATAGAAAAAGACTCCAGATTCTAAAGTCTTCCTCTATTCGTGGTTCAACCTGCTGTGTGAACTAGGATTACTCATTTAGATTCAGAGTTCAATTTTTTTCACATCTAGAAGATGAAAATTCTTATAATAACTAGTTTATAGAATTGACATGCAAATGAAATAAATCTTGTATGGGAAACTGATCTGTAAACATTAAATTGCTACAATGAATGTTAGATATCCATCTTGGAGTTACATGAGAAATAATTCAGAGAAATTGTTTACTATAGGCATTTACTATTACTAAAAGTATTTAGGAGGAAAAAAAGTGGGGTGTGGTGGAGAGAGACACCAATTTGGAGCAGACCCAACATCCCCAACCCCATAAACAGGAAATGAGGGAATGGTGTGGACCCCAAACCAAATTATAGTGCTAAGTTCTAGGTAAACAGTAAAACAGTATACAGATACCACTTGGCATATAAACAGTTAAAACAACAAAGTATTATAAGCGCTGGTTTTCTATCAGTACAAGTTAAGCCCATGGTTCACACTGTAGCATACAGAGTATTCATGATGACCCTCTGCCTTCTCCAGTATCTTTTTTTACCTTTTTACATTGCATGTCACATGCCGGCAATATACAAATGCTGATATTTCTTTTTTAACACTGTGTTGTTTCCATACTCCATGATTTGCTTTAAAACTAAACAGATTCTCCTTCAGATAACAGGCTCCACCCAGCTACCTACCTTCACATCATTAAGCTACATTTCAACTGACATGTCTTTCAAATGATCTTCCCTAACTGTGAAACTTGACTTTGTGGCCTTCTCCTGTGTTCTCACAAAATTTTAAGCATAACTTGTACTACATTTATTATATGAAAAAAGTCTATATTTCTGCTCTCCTGTACAACACGTGAAAACAGGTGAAAAGTTTCTTGGGACAGAGATTGTGTCCCAGTCTCCTCTGTAGCACCAGCAGCAGACACAGTGCCTGCCTACCTCCTAGATAAGCAGTTCTTGGCATTTCAGGTGGTAATGCAGGTTCTAAGATTCTGGGCAAGGCACAAATGATCTGGACAAACCCCACAGGAGCCAAAGGTAAAGGAAAGGTAGAGCCAAAGGGGAGCATCAGAGATGATCCAAAATTGATTGCTTTAGCAGACAGGCCAGAGTTATCCAGTGGACAGTTATATCCAAGAGTTGGTGCAAGGGCAGGTAAAAGCCAGGCATGGACAGGATGAAAAAGGTGAGAGAGTCAAGAGACTAACAAGTGAATTATTTCAGGACGAGGGGTAGAAGGAACTGTTAAAGATACAAAGATGGTCAGATAATTGTGAAGGTAATTTTGCATGCAGTATCTTATTTAAGTCCCACTACATCTTTACTAAAACGAAGACAAAATGTGGCTTAATGTCACAAACATAAACTGAAGTATACAAATAAAAAACTAAAAATGCAGTCTTCTGACTATGAACCATCCAAGAAAAAGTTCCAATCGGTGGCACACTAGAAGTATTTTACACTAGCTTCTGTATCAGGAGAGACAGTAAACCACCAAGACACGCCCACAATATGATTAAGTAAATCGGTTGTAATTGCTTTAGAAACTGCTTTTAGATGAGTTATTATCTATAGATTCCATGTATGTTAATAAATGGCAGGTTAAACTCAAAAACAAATTAAACAAAAGATTACACATAAACACACATGGGTAGTATTTACAATACCTAAAAATGCCTCATTTGTGTTTGCAATAAACATGTGAATTTATTAAAAAGCCAAGGAAAAAAGTTAACATTGAGCATTCAGAATAAGAAGTAGTTTTATTCAAGGGAATATTTCATAAGCAGATGGAAGTGAATATGCAAAATTGTTCCAGTTAAGCAAATGTTCCAGATAAATTTTCAAGATAAAACATGCTTGCAGTCCTATGCAATTTTCACTATTTTTTAATAGTCTGTACTGGATGGTTTTTTTTATATGACTTTAGTTATTTTATCATCCTATTCCTCTGAAGCAACACTGCATATGAAAAACTGAAATGCAAGAAAAGCTTCTGGCCAAGCAGTGGGTAGGAGAAGAAGTAGAATAATGCTGTTTTAACAGGACTCTGAAAGGATGACAGATGTACAAGGGTAAGTTCTTAAACATTTTGGAGATGAAGCCATTAAGCCCCCAAACCTCATGATATCTGTCTCATCACTCAGTGTGTAAATTCATTACACAATTGGTTCAGTACTTCCAAGATGCATTAGAGTTACTGCCCCAGTATTAGAGTCTCATTCTTGACACCATCCTATTGAATTTATGGATGGAATTTCTGAAGGAAAAAAAATGCAATTCCAAGACTAGAAAGGAATGCAAGCTCCAGGGGTTAAGAGATAGACTCTGAAATAAAAAACTCTGGTTTAAATTCCCAACTTTATCAAGTGCAAAATACGTGACCTTACGCAACTTGCTTATCTCAGTATGCTTCTGTTTCCTCACCTGTAAAATGGACACAATAATGCCACCTACCTCATAGAGCTGCTGTGAGAAATGAATCATACAATGACTAAGAAATATTGGCACATAGTAAATTGATACATGAGGACAGAAACAAATGGCTGAAATAATCAAGCAGTGTAACATTCACATGGATGTGTTTCCTTTGCAATGATCTCTAAGAGCTTCTATCACTTGGATAAGCCATTACAATGCCTCCTTGTCTAAATTTAAACTCAGCTAGCAAATGAAAGCAAAGGTTTTAACTTTTAGTTTAAAAAACCAATGTGTTTCATATTTTGTAGTAACAATTTAAAAGAACTAAATCACAAATTAACTTAACATTAGCTAGAAATCACTGACTGCCAAATCTAAATGGGAAACAAGTGGGTAACCTCTTTTGAAGTTGAATTACTAAGTAAACTCAGTTTAATCATCAGAAATTAACATTCACCAAGTCTGAAAGGATAATTTTAAGGTTAGAATGGGTCTTTGCTCTCATCAAGTCCAAAACACTTGCTTTACACAAGAGGAAACCAAGCACCAAAGATAAGTGACTTGCACAGCGTAATGATCAGAGACCAACTACTAGAATCAGGTCCCAAATTACAACAACACTGTTCACTTCAATACATCACTTTGGCAGTGGGATGTATTTACTAGTACAGATAGTACAGTCTAAAAAGAGACTTGTGTCCTTTGGTATTTGCTTCATATTTATCAATTCCTACTGAGAGTCCAGTATCTCATATAATGTGCTGATTAAAAAGATATTAAGAAATTGGCCATCTTCCAAAAATAGAAAAGACCTAATTTAAGTTGTAAAATAAGATTTAATCAAATAGTCCTGCAGAGACAGAGTTGAGATAAAAGATAAAAGAAGATAAAGATGATTTCCTTCATGAGTTTCTTCAAGGATATAAAAACTCATCATCGTGAGGAAAGTATCAGTTGTTTTCCAAATTCAAGGCCAAAAATAAGCAAAATGCCATGAGATTTTAGACCAGTATAGTAGATCATGTTTCCAAAGATGTTCACACCAGTATCTCCCATTCAGCATGTTCTTTCACAGCATGGCCTCATCACTCCCCAAGCTAGAGGTGGCATCTGCTTCTTCTCTCCTTGAATATGGGTGGGACCTATGATCTGTTTTGAACTATATAATTATAGAGGTGATATTGCATATTTTCTGAGGCTAGGCCTTAAAACATCTGCACAGCTTCCAGCTTTACCATTTGTAATGCTTCCTTTGGAAACCCAAACACCATGCTGTGAGGAAGTACAAGCAGATGTGTGGAGAGGACCACTTGGAAAACAGTCTGACAGCCCCCACAGAGCTCCCATCTGACAAAGAGCACCAATGGCCAGCATGAGTAAGTCCTTTAGACCTCCAGCCATCCATCACCTCAGTTAATGCCACATGAAGCAGAACTTGCTCAGAAGTGCCCTGCTCAAATTCCTGACCCAAAAAACATTACACAGATTAAATGGTTGTTTCTGTAAGTCATAGAATTAAGCTTCCAAGACTCACCTTCTGCTTAATCTTCATGCTAGATACCCACCTATGTGCTCTGGTCACATATTGCTGGTCCCCTGCCATAGCGCTTACCATGCTTCACCTTTGTTACCTCTTACATCTCAACTTCACTGTGATGCACAGAAAAATAGTTTTATACAGCAATAGATAACTGCAACAACTATAGAAAATGTTGGGAACCTAGACATTTATGCAAAGCTTGAGTAGTGTTTATTCCTACAGATAATGTATGGTTTCTAGAGTATGTTAGAAATTGAATAAACAGGATCACATATATTTTTTAAGTGAAATAGTATCTCTAAGGTCTGTGCCTTCCTTGCAGCCACATCTTTCCTCAATTCCTCCAGAGCAGTTTAGGGGATCCCCAGACAGTGTCCTCAACAGACCCATCTTTTTGGCAATTCTACAAAACTGACTTGTTTTCTCCTTTCACACTTCAGATTGCTAAAGTGCTATCTTGTGCTAATTCCAAAGCCAGAGATCAGCAGCTTTGCCACTTCAGTACACCACAGGGATGCTGTTGATGCCTATTCATTTCTGAATATTTAGGGTGTTACAAGCTTCACAAACTATTTGATTAGGTCAAGTTCAATGTCTTTGGCACTTTCACATAGCAGTACAAAAGGAGGGGTGCTAAGGGCCCTGTTGGAGCTACTAGTAAGCCAGACCCTCAATACACTACATACATTTAAATAGAACAGTCTTACCCTAGACTGACTAACATTATGTCATTCATTCCTTCAGCAAATACTTATTTATTTAGTGGTGCTACTCCCTGCACTGGGGTGCAACGTAAAACGAGACAGGCAAGGATTCTGCTCTCCTAAAACCTGCAGGCAAGGCAAAACCAAACATGCAGAGGAGGAAACTACAAACAGTGATAAGCTATAAAACAACAGAGTGCTGGGACACAACAATATGAGGGCATCTGCCTTACCCCTACTTCAGAGGATACAGACAACCTTTTTATGGATATGACAGTAGCTAACTTCAAAAGCTGAGACAGAGAAAAAAAAAAGTGGAGAGCCAGGAGGAAATATTTCTAGGCAAGAAAACAATATGCCCAAAGACCCTCATGTTTAAAGGGACTTGATCTGAAGCTTATAAATCAGGAAAACAGATTGGGGGCTTCAGGGGGGCTGGGGAGTGGGAGTACCAGCAGTGAAATGGGTGAAGGGAACCAAAAGGTAGAAATTCCCAGTTATAAAAATAAATAACTCATGAGGATGTAATGTATACATTAATAATATAATGACTACAGTTAATATTACTGTAAGGCATATTTGAAAGTTGCTGAGAAAGTAAATCTTAAAAGTTCTCATAACAAGAAAAAGAAATCCTGTAACCATGTGGGGTGATGGATGGAAACTAGACTTACTGTGGTGATCACTCCAACATACATACAAATATCAAATCATTATGTTGTACACCTTAAATTAATATAATGTTATATGTCAATTATGCCTCAGTTAAAGAACTCGGTCTGTTCTAGAAGCTGAATGGAGGCCAAAGAACTTGAAGCAGTGAGTTCCAGGATGAATGAATTAGATGAAGTCAAACAAATAAGAAAGTTAGTAGATCACACAGGGACTCATATGCCAGAGCAAAAAGTCTGCATGAGATGAGCAATGGGTAGCAAATGACAGTTATCATGGAAATGAGGTAATACTCTTTAACTTTTAGAAATATCAACCTTGGCTACTGTGGTAAGAATGAAGGAAAATAAACAGAAGCAAGTCAAAAATCGAACTAAGGTATCAGTCCAAGGGAATACTGACCTAGACTAGATAGAGTGGAAAGAGAAAGTAATGAAGATGTTGAGGCATTTCAGCATTAACCTGCCTCCCTGAACCAAACAGTGAACCTCAACCGTGCCATTACTCAGTCTTTCATATCAATAGACCTGTAGTGAGCATTTTATCGGTGTGTCAGCTCTGCCGGAAACTCTGACGAAGATAGCTTTTGCATCAGCTGATGCCTATGCTACAAAGTGCACATATGCTAAGCAAAAACCTAAGGTACTGAATTAATGACATTTTGTAAATTATACCAATTCTTATCAAATAAATCTAGTTATTGTGACCAGACCAAAGATGTCGTTTCTTCCACTGAATTTGTCTAAGATATCTAAATAAACATAATTACTGCACCATTTCTTGTCATTCTACTCCCTCCCCCCCATCCCCCCCACCCCGTCATTGATGTGGCAGTAATCTAATTTTCTCAAGTCATCCTTGCTAAATTTCATGCTTCTTTCCAGACAAAGGGAAAATGGCGCTAGCAGTTTTGGCTTTACCCTCAGTGAGCCTACTACCGCTGTGCTGTTTAACAGCTGGCATTCTTCAGGTAAAAGCGAAAGGCAGGTGAGAACTAGACAAGGCAGTCACTCTGCGCCCAAGGCAACCCTGAAAGACTTGCTGAAGTCCAAGGGCACGACCAGGTTTCCACAGATCCAGTGTAAGAACAGATAAATGTTCAGAAAATGGAGCTTAAAAGTATAATTTTTGACAATGTAATTGATGGTAAGAAAGGTATCCTGAACTATAAAATATTGATTACTGCTTATATCTAAACATAGAAACTGATTAAGAAAGAATTTTTTGCTAATGCTCTGAAAAAAGAGGATACTTAACTTGATGGGCTTTTGTTTCTTTTCTAAGGGAAACTTCCCACAGGCAACAACTGACCAGTACCAATGATAGAAGAAAATGTGGGTGCTGTTGAAGCCATTTAGGACTCCTTCACTTCAGTGGGGGGCCCTGTGGCTCAATGAAGTCATGTAAAATTATGATGCTTTGTCTAAAACATCTGAGACCCACACAGAGGTTACAACCATTTTGTGACTCCATGGCACTAGCTGACCCAAAACAATTGGCATGAAGAGAAAGAGGTTTGACTCCCCAAGGTTCTATGCAGGGCTGAACAATAGAAAGAAGGTTCAATAAACTGGGAATATGGTTATCAAAGGGAGGTAGATGCCTTTCAACATCCAATTTAAGTTGATAATGAGCTATGATACCTCTATGGTACCTCTTTTGTTAAAAAAAAATTATAATCTTACTCACAGGTAAGTTTTAAGAGTGAGCACATGCATCTGTAAGATGTTAATGTATGCCCAAACCTAAATAATAGTTTCACTAATATTCTATTAAATTGTGAAACAAGACACAGCTAACTCTTCACATGAGGTCATTTTATGTTTATCAGCATTGCCTCTGACTGAAGCTCTGCTGGTTTCAGTAATGTCAGTATAATTTCTAATGTTAAAAGAGCATGACACAAATATTCTTTATCCTATGTATAAATTCAATAGTAATTCTTTTTTTCTTCCCTTAGATAATTCTCTCACTGAATTTCCAGATGGATAACAAGAGCTGACATATGTTAATCCAAAGCAAATGTGCTATCTTGCTCTCTCCTGTTCTAGCTCTCTTTTCTCCCTCTCCCTCCTCCTTTTCTTCCTCCCTCCCTCTCTCACAAATGACACAGGCAGAGAGGAATACTATTAGTTAATGAATGCAATGCTGGAACAGAAACCAAACAGAGAGCTCATGAAGCAAAGAGAAGATAAAATGCGCCTGACCATATGCAAAGAAGAAATTGGCTAATTGCCAACTCAGAAAAGAATTCTTTAGGTAATTATTTTCAAGTCATATGCCATAATTATTATTACTGGACTAAGAAAATGAATATGTAGAAGCTCAGAGCAACCTACAGGCTTTCACACTGTTTCTGGCATCCTCCAGCTCTTCAGATTCCTCTCTCCTTCACAATCGAGCCAATCAAGCTTGTGTATAAATACATACCAAGTGCCATGAAACAGCAGGTCCCTTTTCTTTAAAAATAGTCAGATGCATTTTACGAACTATGTTAAAAAATAAAATGGCAATTTATTTGTTGTATATGAATGTTCAGATTTTAATGAACACTTTTGGTGAAAACTGCTGTTACAGGTTGAGCTGTAATCCCCCAAGACCCACATGTTGAAGTCCTAACCCCAGCACCACTGAAGGTGACTATATTTGCACACAGGGTCTTTAAAGAGACAGTTAGGTTAAAATGAAGTCCTCAGGGTGGGCCCTAACCCAATGTGATTGTTGTCCTTTAGAAAGTGGAAATGAGGACATACGCACACACAGAGGGTAGACCAGGTAAAGACACAGGGAGAAGTATGCCACCTAAAGCCAACAGAGGCCTCAAAAAAACCAGCCCTACCAACACTCTGATCTCAAACTACTAACCTCCAGAACTGTGAGAAAATAAACGTCTATTGTTTAAGCCACCCAGTATTTTGGTGGTACTTTGTAATGTCAGCCAGAGCAAAGCAATACAACTACTGACTTCTGAAATTTATGACAATAAGCTCTTCCTAATACAAATACTGTACTACTCACAAAGAACACTTTCCCATAAATATCACCTATAACAAAATGGAAACAAACTGAGAGAATTTCTTATGCAATGAAACTAACACTGTGGTTGTTATTCTTACCTTCAGAGCTGGAACAGCCGCAGGGGGATAAAATTGGTATAATTTGGAACCCAGACAGAGCACCACAAAATAGCAAAGCCCAGGACAGGGACATGGAAATAAGAAAAGAACTGGCTGTAGGATTAGCTTCCCGGGGTTGTAATAAATTTTCTCAGGCAGGAGAGAGTTTGCCTCAGATCAAAACAAGCTGCCCCAAGTTAAATTTACCTCAACCCCTTGTCCCTGCTCCCAGGTCCCCTAAAACTTGTAGCTGATATAACTGTTCTAGGTATTTGTTTACATGTCACCTCAATTCACTGGACAAGAATTTCCTGTAGAGCAAAGACTATATGATTGAAACATCAGAGGCAAGTGTGTTTAATAAATTGATGAATGAGTAAATGAAGAGTAAAGAAATAAATGAATGAAAATAAATCAAAGATTCAGGGCATCTGAGACTATTTCAAACAGCAGGCAATCAGCAGTGCAGGCAGATGGATTATCTAATAGCAAGTATCAGTATAATGAAATCATTGGACAATACTTATTATTCAGCCCCCAGAGGCATTACTAAATCTCACTGTAATTTAGTCTCAAGAATATTAGACTCAGTTACATTCAACTTTGGTTATATGGTTATAACAGATATAATAACCAGAGTAAGTCAATGCTGAATCAATGAATGTCAGTTCTTTCCTTCTGAGAGAAAGATTGACCCCAGAGTCCCTGTAGATAAGTAGATCTGCATTTTGGAAGTGATTTAAGAACAAAACATTAAGATGTAAGGACTCCATAAAGACAACTTTTATGTTCATGCTGTATTCATATTAGTTCTCAGTACATATTTATTGATTGAAGAAAGTATCAACTATGTTGATTCACTTTCAAAATATAAAGTTAGCTCAAATACATAATATTTAAAATTAATAAAATCTGTGTTGTAAAACAAATTTCAACAATTAACTTATCCAGAAATACCAAATGTAAATGGATGGCACTTAATGAACCTAGCCACTCCAGTATCATCACTCTCTGAGTCAAGCAGAGCCTGTCAGTCAGCCCCACACAGCTCCACTCAGTATCTGGTCTGCAGCCAGTGAGAAAGCACATGGGTCAAACAGCTTAATCAAGATGTGTTCTGGTGCACTCACCAAGCCTGTGAGCTGAGCATTCATCATTTTAATTACATATTCATAGCACCTTAGCAATATATGTGATCAAATTATTCAAAAGGTTGACTATTTGCTTTTTTGACCCAAGGGAAAAAAGTGAAGGGAGGAAAGGGGTGAAAAGGTGGGTGGAGATGATAAAAGGGGTGTAAAAGGGAACTGACATTAATTAAACACACATTATGTACCAGCCATAGTGATAGGCTCAAAACACTTCTCATATTATATAGTCCTCATAAAAGCTTTCTGGTGCACACATAAGTATCTCCATTTTACATATGGGATGAGTGAATCTGAAATTCACTAAATCATCTCAGTTTAAAACCATAATCATTTATTTATGTCATGATTTTACAAGTCACTAACAGAGGCTGAGTTCAGCTGAGAGATTCTCTGGTCTCTGCTGGCCCTCAAGCATCCATTGTTATCCAAGACCACCCAGGAGCCTCTGGTTCTTGGGGGTAGCCAGTTATCAGCTGTGTACCCTCTCCATCTCTTTACATGTGGTGGAAGGTCTGGGCTCCAAAGAGCCACACAGCTACTTATTCTGCTGGCCATAGCAATTATAAGGCTAAATCCAGAGTCAAGTGCTGAGGAAATAGATACAACTTCTTCATGGGAGGGGCTGCAAAGTCACATGGGTAAAGTGGAGAGTAAAGAATTAGAAACATTTTCCAACTAAACTACAAGATATAGTTTTTCCAAGATCACCCAGTAGATAATCATTGAGACTCAAGTCTTATCTTGATTTTATACTTTTTAATCTCTCTTCCTACCACTGTTCTAGTTTAAAACAAGGTATAATTAGATAAATTGGAAAAAATGCAGGGTTCCAACTGAGTTAACTGAGGTAACAGTTTCCATGGATTAAACTAAAATAATTCTATGTATGTCCTTACCTTTGGAAATCTGATGCTTACCTAGAGGTCATTTTGAAATAAACTACTTTCCACCTGTAAAAGGATTCTCCTAGCTTGAGCTGCTTTACTGGATTAATAGTAGGCTATATTTCATATGCATTAAATAGAGCAACTGCTTTTGAATCATTATATCTGAAAATCATTATATACAGACCTATACAATAACAAATACTAAAAACGGAACTCAAACTGAAAAGCATGATTTTCATTTTATAAAAACAGTAGAAACTCTCTATGGAACTAGTGTTATAAAATACCACTCTGGTTTGCAGATGAAATGATACTGTACATAAAAAACCCTAATGAATCCACTCCAAAACTACTAGGCATAACATCAGAATTCAGCAAAGTTGCAGGATATAAAATTAATACACAGAAATCTATTGCATTCCTATATACTAACAATGAACTAGCAGAAAGAGAAATTAGGAAAACAATTCCATTCACAATTGTGTGAAAAAGAATAAAATATCTAGGAATAAACCTAACCAAGGAAGTGAAAGACTTATACTCAGAGAACTACAAGACACTCATGAGAGAAATTAAAGAAGTTACCAATAAATGGAAATACATCTGTGCTCATGGATAGGAAGAATTAATATTGTCAAAATGGCCATCCTGCCTAAAGCAATCTACAGATTCAATGGAATCCCTGTCAAAATACCAACAGCATTCTTCAACAAACTAGAGAAAATAGTTCAAAAATTCATAAGGAACCACAAAAGACCCCAAATAGCCAAAGCAATCCTGAGAAGCCAAAGCACAAGAACAGACCCATACACCAATGGAACAGACTAGAGAGTCCAGATATAAACCCAAAACTTACATGGTCAATTAACATACAATAAAGGAGCCATGGATATACAATGGGGAAATGACAGCCTCTTCAACAACTGATATTGGCAAAACTGGACAGCTACATGCAAGAGAATGAAACTGGATTATTCTTTAACCCCGTAAACAAAAGTAAACTTGAAATGGATTAAAGATGTGAATGTAAGTCATGAAACCACAAAACTCCTAGAAGAAAACATTGGCAAAAAATCTCTTGAAATATAAACATGAGCAAATTTTTCCTGAATGCATCTCCTCGGGCACGGGAAAGAAAATAAAAAATGAACAAATGGGACTACATCAAACTAAAAAGCTTCTGTACAGCAAAGGACACCATTAGCAGAATAAAAAGGCATCCCACAGTATGGGAGAATATATTTGTAAATGATATATCTGACAAGGGGTTAACATCTAAAATATATAAAGAACTCCCATGCCTCAGCACCCAAAAGGCAGATAAGCCTATTTAAAAATGGGTGGAAGATATGAACAGACACTTCTCCAAAGAAGAAATTCAGATGGCCAACATGCACATGAAAAGATGCTCTACATCACTAATTATCAGGGAAATGCAAATTAAAACCACAATGAGATAACACCTTACACCAGTTAAGATGGCCAACATCGAAAAGACTAGGAACAACAAATGCTGACAAGGACGCAGAGAAAGGGGGACCCTCCTACACTGCTGGTGAGAATGTAAGCTAGTTCAACCATTATGGAAAGCAATATGGAGGTTCCTCAAAAAACTAAAAATAGAAATACCATTTGACCAGGGAATCCCACTCCTTGGAATTTACCCTAAGAATATAAGTTCTCAGATTCAAAAAGACATATGCACCCTGATGTTTATTGCAGCACTATTTACATTAGCCAAGATATGAAAGCAACCTAAGTGTCCATCAGTAGATGAATGGATAAAGAAGATGTGGTATATATACACAATGGAATATTATTCATCCATAAGAAGAAAACAAATCCTACCATTTGCAACAACATAGATGGAGTTAAAGGATATTATGCTCAGTGAAATAAGTCAAGCAGAGAAAGACAAATACCAAATGATTTCCCTCATTTGTGGAGTATAACAATGAAGCAAAACTGAAGGAACAAAATAGCAGCAGACTCACAGACTCCAAGAAGGGACTGATGGTTGCCAAGGGGGAAGGGAGGAGGAAAAGGGGGGGTGGGGGGAGGAGACATTCTGGGGTGTCGTGGCTGGTGCACATGGTATGTGTGGGGTCACAGGGGGTCAGTGTGGCTCCAAGAGGATGGGTGGGGACTCCGTGGCATCTTGGGGCACTGGTGGATGTTGACTGCAGTGGGGTGTTGGGAGGAGCTTGATGGTCGGGGGTGAATGTTGTAGCCACATTGTTTTTCTTGCGGGGCCTTCATGGGAGTGTGTATCATTGATACCTTGGTAAAAAAACTATTAAAAAAAATATCACTCTGGTTATCACTGTGACTTCATTTAATAATGCTGCCTGTCCATGTAAACAGGATATTAGGACTAGAAGTGTCTTGCTGCTACCTTGCCTCTATGCCTTATGGCCAATTTTTATCTGTTTTCTCCCTTCATCAGATCTTCTTTAAAATTTTCCATATATTTTCATATTTCTCTTCTCAAGTAGTTTCCTTCAAAATATGTTCTTCCAAGTTAAGTTTTATTCAGTTAAGAGTTCAATTGCTTCACCTTCTGGTATTCTTAAGAACAGCAAGTGCCTACCTAACCAAAGTAGATTGGCTCCCAAATAAAGTTATAGATAGAGCAACTTTAAAAAATAAAATAAAGAGCCAAGTGTTGCTGACCCATGACTACCTGCACAGAGTGAAGAGGGAGCAAGGAAAAGTAAAATCCTGTTTGCTCTGTTGTATAGATAAAAATAGTGCAAAACTAAAACCCCACATATTGGCTTGCTGCCCATGCAAAATGCTCTCTCTCTCTCTCCAACTATACGGCTTTCTTTCATCTCTATAAAAGTTTCGGAAACTCAGCTTCTATTTTCTTCTAGAATGGTTCTAAGCAACTGCCACAAGGTTTCATAAATTGTGGATATTCAAGAACGCTTTTTGAACAATGAAAAAATTCCATTAACTCTAATGTATACCTATTAAAAGCTTGAATTCCAAGGCTACTTTTTCCCTTCATCTTATTAATTGCTATAAAACCTAATTTAGTTTAAAGATCAGAGAATAGTTCCCCCAAAAATAAAAAATATAATTAATACATTGTTTATTATCCTTAATACCCTTTCCTTTCTGGCAAGAACCTGTTGGAAATGCTATATATGAAGTGTCTTTGTGAGTCTGTTTTGTCTGATCATCTATAAATGTTTGGCAAAAGGGATGGATTCCTTTAAAAAAGAAATCAGAGTCTAAAATGCAGGTTCCAATCAACCTAACCAAGCACCAAGTGGTCCTACTGCCAAGAATGAGCACACATGCTCCTCTAGCTTGAGAAAAATACTCCAGCAAGGAAGTTTTTCAGAGAGTGTGGTACTCTTTACAAGTCATACCTTTGAGTGGTCATAACAAGGACACCCGCAGCAGGCAGGGAGCCGTCCAGGATCAGGAACGGCTTCAGAAGGAAGTCAGTTCAAGCAGGATGCGTGCTCCTTGCATCACACTGGCCTCGCTCCCAGCCACAACACCCTGTAGGCCTTCAGGCTTGGCCCTGGTACTGATGTCTTACAGGAAGGTCAGGAAACTTCAACCACTGGGATACCAAGGCCACCCACACAGGAGAAACTGAAGATGGCTCCCTTATTGGAAATAAGAACTCCCACGATACTCATAAAACGTTAGCAAATTGCAAGAAAGATAATTCTTTTTTAAAGAACTGCAAGGTAAAACTGCATAAATGAGGGCAGGATTATGAATGATACCAGTTAACTTTGTGTGGCCCTACCATGAGTTACATACTGCAGTAAATTATTTATTATTTCATTTAATCCTCACACTAACTCTAGAAGGTAGCTATTATTATATTCCTACTTAAGGCAAGAAAATTAAGCAAGAGATTAAATAATGCTCCCTAGGTCACAAAGCTAGTACACAGCCAAGTGTGGTTTTGAACCCACAGCTCTGATCCCAGAGTGCTTACCTTTAATCTGTTTACTTATTGCCTCTTAAGTACAGTCAAGAGATCCATTTAGATAAGAAAAAGATGAGCTAACTCTATTCTCTTTACTTAGGGGAATTTAAGTTGTCAGTATACAACAAAACATTATTAACCATATATATATGAATATTTTGCATAAAATGATAATTCTAATCAAAGTTATGATGTTACCTATAAGTGTAAACCACCATTTCCATATAGAAATGGTGGTTTACACTTTCTTTTTTGTAGGAATAGAATGCCTGTTCTCTCAAATTAAGCATCAGCCTTTCTATTATCATCTCTGTTACTGAAAACACATAAACATCCTAAAGTCACCAGCCTGCAATTCCAAATCATTAGGCCTGCATTTGAGAGTATAACCTTGAACCAAGTCAAAATACTGTCAAAATTCATTCAAAATTTCACCAAAAAAGGTGAAATACTATCACTACAGCCACCACTTCTTTAATATCTGTTATGTGTCAGCTGCTTTACATGCATCAGCTCCAGTTATTCTATAGCACAGCAGCACTCTCACATGTATATTGTTGGTTGTTTTGTGTTTATTTCCATTCCTCTTACCTCTAATCTTCCCTCTTACCATTCAAACAACAGCAATGGTTGTCCATACACACACCCCTAGGCTTAGCATTTGACACAGAGAGAAAAATGAGTTAATTCATCAAGTACTTCTAAAGACTCTTATAAATATTCAGCAGAGAACACGATATTGAAAGCCATCGTTCTCAAGTGCAGAAGCCAGGTGCTTGAGAAAAAAATTTTCTCTCTCTTCCTTTCTCTCTTTTTCTCCCTCTCTTTCTCCTTCTCTCTCTAAATTTGAAGCATTTGGCTTTACTTACCAAGAGCCAAAACCAACAGTGTTCACAGCCAAGAATTTGTTCACTAACCATACAGTGATTAGAAGGAAAGTAAAATATGGGATGACATTAGCCTTACTTCACTAGGGTCACATGCCTACAATTGAGAGTAGGTGGGAGATCCACTTCCCTGACCCCTTCACCACCACTCAGAAATTAATTTCAGGTGGAAAGAAAAGGTAAAATGATAGAAACTGCAATAGATAATCAGATATGTTTTGAGAGATAAAGAATATAAGGGATGATCAATAAAATGTGGCATATCCAAAAAAAGAAAAAGTATGCAGCCTTAAAAAGATCGAAATTCTGACACATGCTACAACATGGATGAGCCTTGAGGACATTTTCAAGGGCTGGGGGAAGGAGAAATGTCATTTAATGGGTATAGAGTTTTGGTTTTGCAAGATAAAAGGAGTTCTAGAGATAGGTGGCACAACAATGTGAATATACTTAACATTATCAAAATGTACACTTAAAAATGGTAAAGATGCTAAATTCTCTTCTCCTTATATTTTATCATAAGCTAAAAATAATTTTTAATAAGTAATTAGCTGACCTTCCAGAGTATAACCTGAAAGGGTTTAAGCCCTATGAATTCTATATCTGACAGAGCAATTAGAGCAACAATGGCTGAGAATGGTGTCTAAAAGAAGGCTATTATAAAATATAAATAAATAAATAAAAGCTGGGGTCTAAAAGATGGCTATTATTTAAAAATAATAAATAAATAAATGAATGAATGAATGAATAAATAAATAAATTTTCTTTTTAAAGTCTGTGATATTTCATTACATACTTTAAAAAGAAAATTCTGTACACCTTACGCTTACACAATATTATATGTCAATTATATCTCAATAAAGCCAGAATGAATGAATGAATAAATAAACAAACAAATAAATAAGATGGGCCTGGTGGAAACCTGATAGAAAAGAAACTTGGAGCTCCTCAACCCTAGAGGGGGATACATAAGTGGAAAGGGAGGCTGGTATACCAGAAACATCCTCACAGTTAGCGTAAAGGGAGAGTGGACTCCAAAATTAGACTGTGTAATGCCAGAAGACAGTAGAAGCAGATACAGTAAGACCACAGGGCAACAGCTATGTCCTGGGGGAATAAGTTGCACCTCAACAGATGCCACCAAGCCAGATACCAGCAATGCCACCAACCAGACTCTTCCTTTCCCATCAGCAACATGCCTTTATATTACATAAGCTTCTCTCAAACATTGGATCCCCCAGGGAGATGGAAAAAAAGAAAAGAAAGGGAAGAAAAATCTTTGGTTAACATGAATATTTACTCAAAATAGACAGTGTTTAACTGTGTTTGAGTTGCTGTGAATTGGTAACACTGATTATTATTTCTCACGTATGAGTAGGAGCACTCATTCATAAGTTATATTCAGGCATAAAGAAATGAAGAACAGGATGTTTTTTTGCATGCACTATATTATAATGGCAAAATGTTGTACCACAAAATTAAATAACTTACCCAGCTTCTAATTTCTGTGATGTAAGATTCACACTCAGGTATTTCTTGTTCCAAAGTTTACCAACTGTATTATGACAATATTCTCAACATGTTCTTAGTTTCATTCTTATAACAGGTTAGAGTCCCAGAAATACACATACTCTCATGAGTTATCTCCTTACATGTACACACCCTGAATGTACACTACCAATAGCTTTATTCTTGCTTCATTCCCAGTCTCTATTCACAAGTTTTGTCCCCTCACCCTGTCTGTTATGTTACATTGTCCTCCAAGTCCAGTTCCAGATCTGGAAGCCTGCCCTGGACTTCTACCTAGTGGCAGAGGGACCTACTACACTCACTCATGCTAACCCAATAATTCCCTGGAATTGGGACCTTGAAAAATACCTAAAGTGTTCTCAGACAGATTTTTTCTATAGCTCACAGTTACTGAGCACATTCTCCCCTGACGAGAACCACAGATTCTCTGCCACTGTGAGCTCTCCAAAATGTAAAATACAGTGTTAATCTTACTAGGAAGTGTGACTTTCCATGGAAACTTCCTAGCAATGTTAGTATCTGCAATTGGGCCAGTTCCCTGAGAACCTCAGCCCACTTTTCATTGAGTGGTCCTGTCTTCTATCTTTCTGTACCATTTTGCCTCAAGAGATCATCATACCTTATATCACACTTCTGATCTCTGACATCACAAGTTTTGGAAGTGTGCATACATGCACACACACAGACACACATGCCATAATACACATCTATGAATGAATAAGGAGTTTGTTGACTGTGTATTATAAAATCTGTATATGCTATAAGAGTATACAAGCTTATTCAAAACTAATATATACCCAAGGATGTTAGAGTTTCCAGTGTTGATTAAATTTATGCAGTCATTGGATCCTTTTTTTCAAGAAATATCTCATGGGATTGGTTTCCAGGGTAATGTTGAAAGTGGCATTTTAATGGAAAATTATATTAATCAAGGACAGAGGTTTCTATCTCTATCTCAGAGGTCTTCAGTTATCTGTGCTAAAAACAAATATAAATACTGAAACCATGTTACCTTCAGTAGACATGTTATTTCTACCTTTGAATCATCCTCCTTCTTGAAACAATTCCTTGACTTTCCTCTTGGGAACTATACTTACCTACCAAATCCTTCCACCCAGTTTAGATAAGGTTGATCTTATTCTCAGCTTCAAGGCCAATCCCATGAACCAGCCCAATAAATAAGCTTATTTTATCCTGCTGGATATAGAAACCGGTTCAGAGGTGGGTGCATGACTGAAAGCAGGTTGACTCTCACATTTTTTTTTTTTTGCTGGAATTCTTGGGAACACACTTTAAACCAGGGTTGTGAAACTTGTAGGCTGTAAACCTGAGGCTGCTTGGTGGCACCTTATGGGGAACAGCTTATAAACAAAACCCATTCAGGGAAGGAGAGCTAAGAGGTAGAGTCTTCATGAGTGTATTCTGAGTCACGAAGTCTAGCTGGGAGCAGACAATAGCTAGGTTTTTCAGTTACATCACCCAAATTTTTTTCTTTTCACTTAGGCCATTTTTAGTTGGGTTTTAGTCACTTATGACCCAGAGTCCTGATTAATGCACTGCTCTATGCAGGCAGCACTGTTCCCTTGGTAATAAATAGCACAGGTGGAGTGCTTAGGAAAAGTTCATTCATAGTATGTAGGAGAAGTTAATTCACCTTCATGAATCTAGCCTTACATCCTTTATCCTAATTCTGAAGAAAAAAAAAAAGGGCACAGGATTATTGAGAAGGAAATCTCATCTACAGTGAAACAAATGAACCCCAATTTCAGGTTTCTGCTTCTACTTCTTTAATTTATTGAGGCCTCACAACTTTCAAAATGTTTTAAGAACCATTTTGTGAGCCTTGTGAATCATAATTAATCTCTGCAAAGCACCTGGAGATTCTTGGGTAAGAGACCCGATAAAAGACAAAGCAACATTATTAAATAATTTAACCATTATTATTCTTTCAAGGGAAAGTACAAGAATGAAAGTCTTCAGGGAACATGCTAATTAGGGAGACAATAATGAAGAGCTGATTAGAAAGACGCTTCCTTGTCCCTGCAAATAAGAAAATCTCCCCAGAGCTCTGGGTGAATGCGCAGTTTGTGTTTCACATTCTTTCACTCCCCTCAGACCCACTCCCTCCACCTCCTCACCACAAACACACAGAGAGACCCCAGAGGAAGGGTCTTTGTGCATATCTGAATTAAGAGTTCCTAGAAGAACATGTAATAGTTGCCACGCAATGATGGAAACGTTGTATCATGAGATTTCAAAAAAGGAGCTGCCTGTCAGAGATGAACATATTTAAAAGAAGCCATCAAGCAATAGGGAAATCTCATAAATATCAGTTCTGACTACTTGTTAGGAGCTAGAAAAATAAGTAATTGGCTGATTATAGACAAACTGCTTACTGAAGGTACACAGATTTAGAGCATGACTCATTGAGATTTGGCAGGCAGGTCCATGACAGTTGTCCTAAAAACAGTTTAGGTGAGAAAAAAGCCTCCAGCTTGTTGGGTGCATCTTTGCAGCCCCCATGTCAGGATTAATTCCTGCGGTGCCACATCACTTCATATAGAGGTCAGACTCAAGCGATAATGATGAAAGGACAGGTCATCGCCTAAGAATTAATGACTGGAGGGAAGGAAGTGATGGTCTTTGGCTCTACCTTCAGCTATTAACCCCAGCTAGCCATTAATACTCAGGAAATGCCCTGTGACGAGGATGCTATTGCTGTTATAAACTCTAAATGAAGGAAACTGCACGGGCTTAAACATTGGCACAAGAAATTTAACTTAATGAATGATGCCTTTTGAAAAGCATATTCAAGATAGGTCAGAGAAAAGAATTGAGCTGCATGTGATTCGGCCAGCTTGCACCCATCGGCTCATTTTAGTTAGGTTATAATTGAAACTACAAATGATGCCAAAACTAGGCTCTGAATCTGACTGGGTTTACATATGAGTGCTGTGATTGATATTCCATTATTGTCAGTGTTCCTGATTAGTGCAATATAATTACAAGGTTTATTGCTTATGCCAGTGAAATTACAGGGAGAAGATTAGTAGGTAGCAGAGGGTTTTGCAGACATTTCCAAAGGTCTGTCCGCCCACTGACTGGTTGATGGAGTTGGTATTTTGCTCCCCACCAAACTATTTGTAAAAAGGAGCTTTACTATTCCACATGCTTTTCTGACTGACATTTCTAGAGCTATCATCCTTATGCCTGAGGTGATAATTCCCCAAATTGGGTTTGTGTACTGGAAAAAAAAAAAACAAAAAAAAAAAAGAATTTAATCCTCATAGGCTGTTTGAAATGCCATCTCTGCAGGGACTCATCTTGAAGCAGTACTTCCAAAGTGACATGAAAGGATTAAGAAGTAAATAAAGGAATTGGACATGCTCCAAAGTCAATTCATTCAAAGAGCTACTTGTAGGAAAAACAAAAAAGAAAAGTAACACCATATTGAGATTAACAGTGAGAAGTAAACTTAGTTGAGGCATAGTAAGAACAGTATTAAGCAATAGAGTTATCCTGGACCAAAATGTGAAATATTAGCTGAAACTGGGAAACAACTGAAAAGTCATTCTGTTTCCTAATCAACACCATTAGGTGATTTCTATTAAGTGCTAATCACTGACATGAGTCATTTTCAAATCAATAAATCAGACCAGCTCTGCCCTCTTGGATACAGAACAGTAATGTATCTGTGTATAAAGTCCTAGACAGACAATGTCTAAATATAATATTTTATAAAGTGTTTTCTAAACTTCTGAACTTTATAGTTTAAGGTAGGCATTTTTACCTCAACTTAAAAGATGAGGAAGCTGTGACAAGGTAATTGATTATGACTCCATAGACAGAAAATGAGATAACCAGAACTTGAACATAGGGCTTTCTGACTCCAAAGCCTGTGCCTTTCCCATTGCCTTTCTTTAGAAATGAAGTTGTACATGATATTTCTTCTCTGCCTAGTCTAAGCCATGCTCTCCATAATGCAGCTCCAAAATACATCTCCAGTCTCACCTTCCAGGGCTCTCTGAACATGCTTCTGCCAGAACACTTTATATGGTTCTTTAGCTGTGTCCTTGAGGTTCTTCCTACAGCCACTGTCCTCACCTGCAGAGACCTGGTTCACCAGTCAGTACCCAGATACCTCATTTCCAATAAAGCCTTTCCCGACATTCATGCAATTGTTTTTTCATCATCTGATGAGTCATGTATCATTACTCGGGCACTGACCTTTGACAAAACTTTCTTTTATCACACTTATTTGTGTAGAACATATTCACTACTAAATGACAAACTTTTTTGAAATAGGTATTAATTATATTTCATCTTTGTCTCTCCCAATATTACATCTTACAAAACAGTTAAATAAATGAATGCTACCATCTCCTTAGTTGCAATATGTAAAAAATTTTCTCTCATCAGGATCTCTAATCCAGAGAAAGACTCAATCTATAAAGTAATCCCATGTGACCACTTCCAGATCTTTCTTTTAAGAATTTTTTCATTAGGCTGTTTGGCCTACATCTTCCAAGACAAATCCTGGCGATCTGACAAGGCCCTAAGTTCTCTGAGACTTAATAACAATGTAATCACTGGTGTAGTCAATGATCTGTATAAAAATAGCACCACAAGAATGACAAGAGGTAAACTTCTGCCAAAAAGACTTCAGTAGGTCAACAACTACATAAATTTATACACATCGCAGCCCAACAGAATAGAATCAGATTTGAGTCTAACATTGTATTAATCTTTCTACTTAAAATGTTGTCAGAATGAATCTCAATCTGAATCTCTGAAAACCATCCCAGCATGCAGACACACATCATCACAGCTGATGAGATCAACTGACACATGGCATACAGTATGTGAGCATTCTCTAAATCAGGCCACTTGTACCTTGGTGACTAATCAGAGACTCAAAGAAACACTTTGCAAACCTAATTTGGATAATATCAGGATAAAATGATGAAATTTACATTGAGGAAGGAAATAGCTGCCTTAGGATGCTCCTTGAAGATAAAGAAAATTCAATAAGAGGGCCTATCTTATTATTTTATTATTTCTGACCTTTGAAACTATAAACATGTACAACCAAAATTCTTTCAGAAAGTAGTATGCAAGAAATACAGGAGGCATCTACTTACCTCTCAAGGAGAAAAGAGAATTGTAATTGTTCCTTCTTCTACTTCATTGCATATATTTGTGTGAAATTTTGCCCAAACTTTGTAACCATTTTTATACAACCTTACATGCATATAACTCTGCTAATGCTTACTCTATAATAAACTGTTCTCTTTCTCTTGTCTTTAATGACAGAGAGGGGTCTTTTGTTGGCAGGACTGTTATTTCTCCATCAGTGTCTACACAAGGAAAATAGATGGATCACAGAAGCACTATCTAGGAGCTTTGTCATATACATTTTGTTATTAATGGGAGCACAATTTTTTTTTAAATATGGAACACTTCATGAATTTGCATGTCATCCTTGATCAGGAGCCATGCTAATCTCCATATCACTCCGATTTTAGTGTATGTGCTGCCAAAGTGAGCACAGGAGCACGATTTTTAAGATGAACGAGGTTCCCACTGATCCAATTTAAACCAATCACTGAAAATTTAGAAAAAAGAAACAGAAGTGGGAGGGAGAGGAAGAAGAGGAGGAACAAGAAAAAGAAAGAAAAAAGACGGAAGTATCATACTAGAAAGTGACCACTTACTAGAAGCAAGATTGACATAACAGCATGAAAAAAGCAGCTTAGCTTCCAAGTTGGTGTCTTACATAGCTCAACAGTAACATGGCATCATGGTAACTGAAATATCAAATCTACATGGAAGCATATGAATCAATAGCCAGAGGAAATGATTTGTCTTATTGTAACAGGCTGACAAAATCATTTGAAAATTCAAGTAATGAACAGTAAATAAATAAGGGATATGGACATTTTTATACACAGTTTGGCAAACTAAGTATTCTCATGTTTTCATTAACAAAAAACAGAGCCAACAGGAAGGATACTGGTAGTCAATTTGAACGTATTTCTATATGGGACTTATTGAAGCCAGCATGGCTATCCAGTTGCGCATTAGTTCTTAATGGGAGATATTTACAGAAATACTTCCATTTTCTGATCAAGAGTTTCAGATCATGTTTTTGGAGTTCCTGATTCACTATCTAGTAACTTTGTTAGGGTTGGTTATCTTTTGGTAAAAGAAAGATCCTTTCCATGTCACATCTCACCCCCATATACTGAATTTCCTCAATGAAAACCTCAAAAATAGGTCCATTTATTCACAAGGCTATGGTAGGTGCTGGGCTAACACTGAAAGTTATGAAACTGTGGCCACTGATGTATTTTAGGGGAAAAACATGAGAGCCTCATGTCCCCAGCTGAGTTGTTTCATCTTCCTGCACAAGGAACTCCAGGCTCTAAGTAACAATTCAAGTAAGCACCACCCTACCTCCGCAAGGCTGGTGCCTAGGGAAGTCAGTCCTATTTCTCCCCTCATCCTGCCTCAGAGAAGGAAGGCCCAGAGATTTCCCAACCGAGGCTTTCTGAGCCTCCGCCCCTCCCAGCAGAGTGTGAGGCATGGTTCACTGCTTAACAAAGAAAGACACTCAAGTTTGGTTCCATGTTCCCGTGACTCTGTGTTAATCAAAACTGGGTCATCAGTGCTACTTTCTATAAAAAGCAGTAAATCAAGAAAACCATTTTATAACTTAATGTGAAGAAATAGAACCATGTTACCATGGAATTTATGAGAAAAGAGAACAGACAGAAACAGCACAAAAAGGGCAAGGCAAGATTCTTGTTGAGACAGAAGAGACTCTTGTGCCAACATGTTTCCACAGGAAAAGATTTGGTATTAAGACATGTCTAGCCTGACAGGAGGAAGCCCTGGGACTCTTCAGTGTGAAGACTCCTGAGGGAAAGAAACACAGCCACCTCAGACCAATCACAAGTCGTATGCGCAAAATTGTTTTACCCTCTGAAATTTTACCTGAGTGAGATCAGATAAATGGATATCTGAGGCAGCCTTGAGAAGTGAAGGGTGTAAGAAAACACCTTTCCGGCAGCTTGTAGCAGCTCAGGTGTACCATGTGATTTCACTGTGCTGAGCTCTGCAGATTGATGAGATGCTTATGGGGCCAGCAGGGGCCATAAATGAATAATGCAAGATGGGTAGGGAGCAGGGGGCTTTGAAAATAGACATCTTAATTGAGGCACTGGTGTAGAATCACTGGAGGACGTGATTTTCTACAGAGGATAAATGGGTGTGAACCTAGGGTCTTTAAAGAACAAGCAGAGAAGTAATAATCTACCTTCTCCTTACAGCATACCTTACTGAGTGTTCTCCATAGGCTCCAGGGCCTCTAAAATCCTGGGCCCCAGGGAACTCTTTGCACTTATTTGCTTTCTCCTGCAGAGAGAAGGCTCTACTGGCATATGCCATCCTGTAAGTGCTACAAATGCCTGAACTTTAAGTACTGCTAGAAACCAGTCTTCAAAGGCTGAGCCATCACCTTCACTGTGCTCACAGCGGCTTCAGATTTAGGGGACCATTTCAATACATTCTCTACTGACAACAAGACTCCTCTGGCACCAGCCAGCCGGCACATATGTGCTCAGGCAGGAGAGCATCTATGAATCTCAATGAATAGTTTTCTTCCGGTTCTCATTCTAGACCTTTAGGCGACATTTTGCTTTTTATTTAAGCCTTTTCCTTAAAATTCTGCTCTTTTTTTCTGGATTTCTTCTTATTTCTTGGTCCTTCTCTGAATCCTTCATGAGATGTTTTTCCTCCTTTACCTCTTAAACATATGGCTCCCCAGGGTTCTGTACTTAGCCCACAGCTCTTCTGCAGACTCTCCCTGAAGGAGACGAGGGAAGAGAAACTATGAGTCTGTATAAAAAGTAGGGAAAATGCAGCTTCCAGGAAGGCAAAGGGAGGGCTAATAAGAACTAATGCTCAAAATAGGAAATCTGTCAAACGGCGTGAGAAGGACAGCCATGGGCTTCCTAGAAGTAGCACAGGAGACAACTGGGAACATGAAGGCTATGCATTCCAATGTTTATCACAGAGCTGAAGTTACACTCTTAATTTGGGCTGATTTACTACATATGGCGAGCATTTTACATGCACTGCCATACATGTACCTATCAACTCACTTTACTAGACATTATCACTGCCTTACTTTTCAGAGGAACCTGAGACTCTGGAGAGGCTAAGACATTTTACCAGCCCCTGAGTAGACTGGATGAGGGGGATTCCTATCAGTGCTGGACTAAATTCAAAAGCTGATTTTTCACATTACACCACGACACTATGTCCGACAGTAAGAATTCATTTTTCTGCCTCAGCAGGTAAAATCTCAAGCAAGTGGTATCTCTATGATTCTACTGGACTTCAGCACTCAGAGTTTTGGGAGTAGCATAACTGTGAAAGGAAACAAGTCTTTTCCTTTTCATACTTTCATCCTTTTACCTTCTCCTATGTATACCAAAAAAATATCCTTACTCTACCCCAGTGAAGAGACTTGGTAGTACTATTGCTCAAAACACAGAACTTCCATTGGACCAGGTTTTAGAAGTGACCTCGTTAACTCTGCTTTCCAATTCTATGAATTCTGAGTATCTTTCTCTTTTGCATTCTTGCTTCCATTATCCCAAACGGCTTGCTGTTTAGATTTGGGTAGAAGTTATGGAAAGGTTGACTATGTTGGCCTTTAGCAATGTTGGCCAACCCAAAGGGGAACTTCATCTAAACTTGGGTATTATTTCTCCAAGAAAACCTCCAAGAGAGATGGAAGGTGGTAAGATTTCCAAGGTCCTAAGAATGCCTAAGAATGGTGGTGTTGTGTTAACATATTTTAAAATGGCAGCATGAGTTTATACAGGGAAAGAAAGCCAGCTAAAGTCAATAGCATAGAGCAACTCTGTTTCATTATGGATTTTCATATTTTAGACCTGACACTGAGATTAGGAATCAGTCATGCTATTTGGGAGCACCTCATACCTCAATGAAGCCACAATTCTTCTCCTTTCCATGAGTTCACTCTCCTGTGGTGCCTCTCCTCATAGGAAACTGCTGTTTGCTTCCCCTGCCAACAGAGAAGAAAGCAAGCTTGGCAGGTAGTAGCATCTTTTACCATCTTTTGCAGCTGCCCCAGAGCCAGCAAGGACCTGCTGAGTTTCCTGCACAACCACAATTTAATTTATCCAGCCTTGAGGCAAGCTGAGATGCAGGTAGAACCTGGGAAGGGAGGCACAAGTGTTCCTGCTGCAGGAGCAAGGAGTTGTTTAACTGGAAGAGTTTCTCTGAAGGAGAAGGATTAGGGTGAGAGTTGTCTACCTGGGATGAGAAGGCAGTTCACCATGAGTGCTGGGCCATCTGCAGCCAGATTTCCAGGGCTGCACTACAAAGTTCAAACACCAAAAAAAGCAGCTTCTTTGAAGTATTTTAATATGTACATCACCAAGAAAAAGGCCTCTTGATATTAGAATTCCATAAGAACTCCTGTTACCTGGTTTTATCTGCTTTTGCACCAGGATTCTGATAGGTAGGTAGGATTCATACATTTCTAGCTATCTACACGTAACCCAGGATGTTAAACCAACCAACAGACAACTGATAGGAAAATTCAGTCCTCAAAGTTGGTGACCAAGAACAGGTTTGATGACTCAAGATGATATCTCAAAAGAAAAAAGAAAATGAATAAATATAGAGTTAGGACAGGAAAGATGCAGAAAAAATTTGGAAAGGATTTATTTGGATAAAACTGTGCTATAAGCTCCACTCCAACACCCCAGGGAAATGGATTTGGTGAAGAGGGCTGTCTCTCCTCTTACCTCAAGTCTGGTGAGAGGGTATTCATAGGAAACCACTTGGAGAGCTTGAGATACGCTTCGTGAAGTTTGGGGTGTACATTAGGGTGCCAGATGCAAGCCTGGGGAATCCCCAGAGGAGAGACTGTCGATGTTAACAGCCTGTGCCAGCAGAGCAGAAGGTAACTAACTGCACAAGACTCACAATGTCCAACTGAAATGTCCCTTATTCTCCTAAGCTGTCTCAACAAGCTACCACAAACTCAGTTGCTTAAAGCAATAGAAATTTATTTTCACAGTTCAGGAACCCAGAAGTCTAAAATCAAAACATCGGCAAGGCTGTGCTTCCCTCCAAAGGCTCTCTGGAGAATCATTCCTTACTGTGGGTAAAATTGTAGTATTTCCAGAATATCTGGCCTGGCTTTAATACATCTGCATATCAACAGACGCTCAAGGGTGGAGAGAAGTATGGCTTTAGTGCATTTGCATCATTCCTCAGGGGTGGAGAGAAGTTCATCTCTATATCAGTGGGTAATTACCCGAGCATCAGAGGGCTTATCTGTACCTGAGAGGTGAGGGGTGGTGCCGATTTTGCTGCTGCTGGAGCAGGAAAGAGAAATGGCCCAGGACTGCAGTTTCTTGAGCAATAAATGGATTTTAAACTTTATTTCTCCCTTTGACTGATTTCGGTTTTTAGAGGTCTTTTGCCCTGGGATTTCCTTTCCCTGGACTTACACTAACCTCTCCCAGTTTCCAGTGGCTCCAGGCTTTCCTTGGCTTGTGGCTGCCTGACTTCAGTCTCTGTACCAGTCTTCACATGGGCTTCTCCTCTGTGTCTCTTCTCCCTCTACCTTTCTCTTATCATGACATTTGTCATGGAATTAGGGCCTACTTGGATAAGCCAGAAGGATCAGTTCTCCAAATCCTTAACTTAGTTTCCTCTGCAATGACCCTTTTCCCAAATAAGGTCACATTCACAGGCTCCAGGGGTTAGGATGTGGACATGTCTTTTTCAGGGTCACCATTCAACACTGGTCCTTATGGGGACTACGGGAGTAAAATCTAGTTTGATTTTAAAAGGGATCTTGACAAGAGAGCTTAAGCCAGAGTGTAAAGAGACAACAGCGGAGGGTCTTTAGAGAAGATTAGCCAGAACATCAGAGTGGATAAAAAATCGGAAGCACCTGGAGAGAAGGTGCTGACTGTGTTGCAGGAGTCAGTGACTGGCTCAGATGTGTCAATTCCACAAACAGGCCCACAGAACCACCCAGGAGAAAGTATCAACCTAAAACATCAGTTAGGCCAGCAAGAAAAAGGCAGCTTACTAACATCCTAGTCAATGAGACTTTCTGCTTCCCCTTTTTCCTTCTCCCTCCCCTGCTCCAACGTGCCTGATAAGACCAGAATCCTCAATGAGCAAGTGGGGAGAAGAAAACTGCGAGAGGAGACAGAGGACCAGACAAACCACGTTCTATAAAGGCAAAGACATCGCCTGCAGCTGACCCTCCTGGGGGAAGAGGACAGCAGGTCTTACCTTTGAATGAAGATTAAAGAGTTCAGCAAATATGCAGGATTAGAAATTCTAATTTCTAAGTCATGGCTTTGTTTTCCATCTCAGACTGATCACAAGGATATTGTATTTTCTAAGAATATTCAGAAAAACCCCAGGATTGCCTAAAATCTCATCCAGAGGCCTAGGAAGACCTTTCCTCACTGAATACATTTTAAAGAAATGGGGAAATCAAAACGATGAACAAGGAATTGAGTTTTGACCCTCTTCTACTGGCCTTCACTGGTCAAGGTTACTCTCATAAAACAGTATCTGAATGAGTTTCTTGATTCAGAACTTTATTAAGATGACAGATGGTATTGATTTGCTATTTGTTGAGAATTACTGTCCCACAGTTTGGAAAAAGAAAATGAGAATAGATTCAGTTTACAGACCAATATACAAATGAGCTTCAAAGGATATTCAAGGGGATCTGACATCAGCCCCCAATTCATACTCTTGGGAAAGATATACCTCAATCGATGTATGAAAGATCAGTTTGGCTTCTTCCTGGGTCTCATCTGTCCCACAGGCTAACACTACCTACTACTGGAAGCACCAATACTGATCTATACCGGAAGCTCTGCTTCTTGGTTCCAGTTCCCATATACACTTTATTGAAGCAAATCTGCCTTCCCTTATACACTTGACTGAGCAAATGTTTAAATAGTCTTTGTCAAACAATTTCAAGAGAATGAATTTTTTTTCCCCTCTAATACTCTGCAAAAGGCAAATTAGGGCTGCTGTTCCTGTAGCCCTGGGCAATCTGTGCTGAGTAGAACATGCATTTCTCTGGAGTCAGTTTAGCAGTGCAATTCTCTCTGTGGGGGTCAGTATTCCTCTACACACAGTGAGCTTAAAACACATTTTCTTGAAAATAATCACTTCTTATTTCAAATGAAATATTAAAATACATCTCTCATTATGCTAAAATATGGATACCATGATAATTTCTACCAAAAAATATGCCCCTGGCACAAGCTTAACCAGAAGAAGCTCAAGAGAATGTTCACACAATAACTTTCTGTCCAGTATCATTATATTTTAAGTAACTATGAAGATTCAAATGGCAAACAGCTACATATAAACTTATGGACACAAACAAAACAAATGGTGTGATCATATCATGGAAGACCTGGTGTCAAAAAATTGCTGGAAGTTCAAAGTTGGGGAATATAGAAAATTTGGAATATAAGTACATGGGAAGTTTAATTTCAATAAGCCTTTAAAAATATATTAAGAACTTTCTCTGACTATTAAAACATGGGCTCCCAATTAGATTGCATTTGGTCATCTGTTAGCCAGAGACACTTGTTCACTGCTGTCCAGAAAGAAGAGGGAAATTTAACTATTTCCCAATTGATTTATTACTACATGAAACAAGAAGATGAATTTGGACATTAATCAATAATTAATTTAAAAAATACCACCTATGCAAATGGAGCTGGTACACCAGGACCTTATGACTATATGTAGTACTCTGATAGGACTCTCAGCATCCATACAAAGTCAGTAAGACCATTTAATAATGTCCCCTTTCTACCTCTAAAAATTATATCAAGTGTCACTCTGCACCAGGCACATGCTAACTGCTTAAAATGCTCTGTTTTATTTAATCTTCCCAATCACCTAAGGAAGTAAAGCTCCCAAATCAACACAATCAGACAGGGAAAGAAACACAAAAGACTTTTCCTTTTCCCCGAAATCCTGCTCAAGGGCAGCCCAGTTTATTGTTCAATTTACTAAACCATTACCTCTTAGAAAAAGAGGGAGACATTAATTTATTTTTAAGGAAAGTGATTATTTCTCCAAAGGAAAATTAATTACCCTCCAAGTACCACCATCTGTTTAATGTTTTCAAGCCTAAATTTTGAAGAGAGACATGTAACTTTAAAATGTCTCCAATGGCAGGGCCCAAATGACCTTTGTCATTAAGAAGGCAGAGCCGAATCACCTGCATCAAGAATAATAATAGTATCACATGTGGGTCAGGAAGCTAAATCCAGAGCTATGAAAAGATCTCCCCATACACAACTATTTATATCCAGAGAAGGCCAAAACCTGCAGAGCTGAGCAGCCCACAAAACATGTTACTGCAGAGATGTCATAATTAGAAGAGAACTGTCATAATGACAATTGATTTCAGAAAAGTAATTTGTAAGATATTTTCATTTTGGAAGAAAAAAGTTTATTTATAAATACACTTCATCATGTATTTCCTATATGCAGTCATCTACAGAGATACACTGGTGAACAAGACAACATCCTGACCCTTAGAAGCTCACAGATTACTGAGGGAGAGACAGGCAATTGAACAGTAAACCATGATAAATTCTGAGACAGCGATGAGCATGTGACACATGTAGCACCTTCTAACCAGTAACATAAGATTAGCCCCTAGTTACTGAACAGTTGTTCTGTATCCAGTGCTCTGCTAAACATTCTACATAGATTTTCTCCATTTAGCCCTCAAATCAATCCTATGAAATAAGATTATTGTATTAGACATGAATGCAATGGCTCAGAGAGGTTAATATGTTCAAGATTGTCCCAGTTTTTCTACTATGCTTGACTTAAAACTGCTATTGCTATTTAAAAGGGTTCAGAGAGATATTTGAAAGCAGATGATGATGGGTTTAGTCAAAATAAGCCCCATTGTGTTTGCAAGTCCTACTCAGAGCTGGTATTTAACCTCAGATGTGTCTGACTCAGATCCTGGGTTCTTAACCTCCAACATTTATATGAACTTTAATGAACCCAATATTTTGAATAATTTGAATAAACTTTTTATTTGGAATAATTTTCAATTTATAGGAAAGTTGCAAAGATAGAGAAATAATTCCAGCATACTCCTTATCCAGTTTCATTTTCTCTTAATGTTATTATATTTGACAAATCTAAGGAACCAACATTGATATATTATTATTAACTCAACTCTAGACTTATTTAGATTTCACCAGTTTCTCCACTAATGTCCCTTTTCTGTCCCAGAGTCCCAACCAAGATACCACATTGTATTTAGCTGTCATGTCTCAGTCTCCTCTGGGCTATGGAAGTTTCTACTCTGGGCTATGGCAGGTTTTCCTCATTTTTCATGATGCTAACAGTTTTGAGGAGCCCTAGTCAGGTATTCTGTAGAATATCCCTCCATTTTGAAGATACTTTTCATTTAAAGTCCTGCATTGGCTCAATGTGAATACCTTGTACTTCTGTATATCACCAGATCCAAAGAAACTTGAGAAGAGCAGTGTGTTGAAATAGTGCTAAGAAATAATATGTTTACAGAGGATAAATACAGCAGAACCTTCTGGGGTGACAAACGTTCTGTGCCCTGATGGGAGGTGTGTGCATGTGTGCATAGTTTTGCTTTTCCAGAAGTCTGGGTTAATGATTCCCAAACTCCATTCTGTGCATTCTAGGCTTGAACAAATGAGTAAATATGCCGAAGAAAATGGGAGCCAAGTTTCTCAATGTTGGGGAACAGACTTAAAAATAAAAGGAGGGAAAGAATAGAGTATCTACACAAGATCCAAACAGCAAGTTCCAAACAGCCCTGACCCTCAGGTCAGATTCCACCTTGGCTTTGGGTTGCTAGAAACTCACAGTGTTGATCTCATAGCATATTTTGTTTGTTTTTATTAATTGGCGATGACGTTTAAAAGGTGACTCTTTTTTGGTTAAGCAACATAGTAGGCTTCAAAATGCAAACCCCCACCCTGTGTGCAGCACTCAGCACTTGTCATTGGCTTAGTAACTGTTGTTGCCTTTTCTAGACAGGCTATGAGCTCTCCCATTCACCTCAGGCTCCCTACTTGCACCCAACTCACTCCTTTATTTGGGTTATCTTCCTGTCCTTGGAAAATCATCTGGTTGGCAACCCCTAGGAAGGCTTAAAAATTACTAAATATTTAAACCTTTGCTAACTGAACAAATTTCCCTTAAAAGGAGATGATAATGAGAGAACAGTTATCCCCCTAGAAAAGAAAGAGAATAAACCAACACAGGTCCAGACAGGCACTAACAATCTTTCATAGATATAAATATATGAGTGTTCCATGGCTTCATGCTTCCATTCTCCTTGGCCCTCGCCTGAACTCTTCATGTCAGAAAAAGCCTCACCAAGAATCTGGCATAGAAATAAAGCAAACAAGCTTTTGTGTGTCATCCATCCTTGCTCAGGAAGGTCAATACCATTGGAAAACATTTTCCTCACTCAAGTGACCAAATTTGCAGAACAAAAAGGATTTAAAATGAAGTCACATTGCTGCTTCTGCTCTTTAAGGATCAGTAGGGATGGATTGTGTGATATTTCACTGTTAAAACCCTCTAGAGATAGGCCACTTACTTACTGAGAGGTCTAATTTTCAGAGTGGTCTCAATTCTCTACCAAAAAACCACCAAACTCCCTTCCCTATTCAGCACTTTCTCATAAATGTGCTGTATGAGACAGAAGAATGGATTATTTTAAACTGCAAGGGTTCTAAGGAGGATGAATCCTGATAAAGGAAAAAATGAATGGCTTTTCTAAAGGAATTCATGCCTTTTTTTCTGGCTGAATAACTAGTGGGTTTCAGATATGGAAAGGAGGTAGATCTGGGGAAGATCGAGTGGAGAGAGCTGATCTGTGCTGCACACTGGAGTGAGAATTCCAAATTCCCACAGGCAATCCAGAAGTGGATGAGAAAAGCCTCACAAAATGATAGAAGTGGAACCCTCATCACACAAGTGTGGCCAGTGAGAATACCCTGCAGTGAGTTAAGAGCAAGGATGACTAATATGGGATTCTAACTTCCAAAGATACACTTTCAAACTTTAGTTCTGCCACACACGGCTGTCTAGTATCTGTGGTTGCCTTGATAAGGAATCAAGAAGGGGCCTTGTATCCAGTGGGGTCAGTGGAAACAGTGGCAGGTCAGAGATAAATGTACAAACTATAGGACAGAGCTAATGACAAGAAGTCAGTACTGGCAGGACATTGGAGTCAAATGACCATCAAAGCATAAGGCTTTTGGGAAATGACAGGCACCTTAGGAAAAGCGTCAGACTTTCCACAAGACAATGAAAGAGGGGATGAGCTAGTCTTACCTAATCTTAAGGAGCAAGGTGACCCCAGTTCATATCTCAGTTACAAATCTGTCACTCATTCTATGGAACTGATAAAACCAAAGACTTATAAACCTCATCAAGAGTATAGATTCTCTACAGTTCTAGCCATCTGCTTTCAAACATCTCCATGCACCCTCCTATTTCTGAGCCTGAGTAATTTGAAACAAGCACAATAGTAAGTCTCTAATGATCTACCATATTTATATCACCATCCAGTCCATCCAGTCACTCCAATATGAACCCAGCACTGGGCCTCAAGAGGCTCATATTAATGCAATTAAGTAATTTTTCTAGGATATGCACAGCTGCAGCCATTAATATTTAGAAAGTCCTTACATTGCAGTGTCCAGGAGAAATCAAACCAGCAGTATCAAAAAAATGTCAAGGAAGTAAAAACTGAAAGCACAGAGAAAAATGCCACCAGCTGTAGACAGTAAAATCTATTCTACCTGACTAGCTACATGTCAAAGAATCAATGCCTGTCCAGAGAGATGAACATGAACTAGTGCGTGAAGAGCTGCATGTTCAAGATTATTAAGATTGCTAAGTGATAATTTATGAAACATTGAATCCAGAGTTACAGTCTTTCTTGCCTCCCAACACTGAATTCAAGTAAAGGGACTCTGTCCTTGACTTACAAGTTCAAATCTCTGCTTTTTTGCTCTGTACCTGTACCCAGTAATAATTCACTCTTCCAACAAATGTATTTGTTCAATAAATATTCACAGAATGCCTATCAAGAGACAGGCAGTGTGTTAAGATACATAGTAATGCAAAGTAGAACTTTATCCTTGCCATCAAGGAATTTAGAGTCCAATGGTAAACAGGCAATTACAGTTCAGGGAGTTCTCTGCTATGAAATGACAGAGGAAAGAAGGTCATTTTTGAAAGAGGAATTAGACCAAATGCATTACAGTGTGATTCATGCACACTGAACCACACAAACAAAGGTGGTAGCAGAAAATGAAGCTGGAGAGACAGCCATGAAGAGTTCTGAATATGAAACTGAAGATACTGGGCCTTATTGTGAAGCCAAAGAAAGAGATTGCATTGGAGTAAGAACGAGTTGGAGGACGGCAGCAGAGCTAGAAGCAAGAAGATGAGCTATAATATGATCAAATAAAGAAATTGTAGGAGCAACTAATACCGTAGAATGGCAATGGAGAAAAAAAAAAGGAGGACAGATAAATAACAGTATTTAACGGATTGGATGGAAGAGCATGAGATTAGAAGAGTCAAGGGTAACAACCAGTTCAGTGGTTTGAATAAGTAAAGATGCAACTTACTGAGCTATGCAAAGAAACAGGCTTAGAGCTGAGTGGGGGATGAGACAGAATCAGAGGTACCTGACATAGAAGTAGAAATGTCCAATATCCACAGGCTGTTTCATTAACTAGGACCTTTGTATTAAAAGTGACATATTTCAATAATGCTCACTTTAACAAAGAGAAGACTTTATCATAAATGTACTTGGTAGGGATGTAACTACCTCAGCAACTAAAGTCTTCAGGGACCGAATGTTTTTAGGACTCTACTGGCATTTCTCAGCTTGCCCCTCTCTCTAGCTCTCTTTTATTTTAACATTTTTTTAAAATTATTGTTATTGAGGTATAACTCGCATAGAATAAACGTCACCATCTTTGATTCACAGACTGGCCTTCTTAGCCTCTTTGGTCTACATGAGAGTACACATGGCTGCTGGCAACTCCCAAGCTTTGTACCCTACAATTAGAAATATTAAAATATTTAACAACCAATCCAAATTGATGGGGCCCTGTAACCATCCTGATTCCAGCCGAGGGTCTCAAAGAAAGGTTATCCTGACTGCAAGTCTCACACCCCAAAATCTCAGGACTCAAATTTATTACCAAAGTTGGGATCAAGCATTGATCCCTGAACAAATTAAACATGGTACAATGAAGGGTCATGCACTAGCACAACTTTAACATATGGTTAAAAAAGGAAAAGTCCCAAATAAAAGAAATTCCTAAAAAAATGGATCCTTCATCAGAAGATCTAACCCTTAAATGTTTACTACAGATATCTAAGCCTGAGCTCAGGATAGAGAACAGCTTTGGGAACCATCAGCATATGGATGGTAATGATGCCATGGGAAGAGATGGAGATCATTTAAGGAAAATGTGTGTAGAGGAAATAGAAGGCCAAAGAAAAGAAGCTTCAAGATTTAACATCAATGACAATAGGCAGAGAAAAGGTGGCCTTGATGGAGACCAAGAAAGAATTCCCGAAGGAACAGAAGCAGACCAAAAGAGCAGGTACAGAATTGGTTGTTGTGAAGCCAGAAGAAGGGATTTAAGGTAAGTGTTGCCCAGACATCGAATGTCCTTTGGAACGAGCAGGAAGAGAGCTTTGGGAGCCAAAACAAGAGGAATTGCAATAGACTTGCAGGGACATGAGTAAGATTGTGGAGGTTGGAGGTGTGACTGGAAAGTGAGAAAGTGGTGACAGCATGTTACTGTCATACCTCAGAGGAGACTGGAAGTTCCTCTAATGCATATATTATTTTAGTGTATGTAAATATATGACTATTGAAAATTTCTATAACTCTGTGATTGTTTTTATTTACAGTTTTTGACACTTTGAATCATAAATTCTGGTTCTGTACCATGTTTTATGCAAATAAGAACTTCCCAGGCTTATGTTCATCATGAATATAGATTCTTTGCCACCAAGGCTCTATGTGTAGCAAAATCATAAAATGTCCCTTAGAAGAATCATATTTCTTATAAAAGAAGGCATTGTAAATCTCAATGCATTCTTATTTTTATATTGCATTTCATAAACTGCTCTTAAGTAGAAAAGAACATCTTCTTTCTATCAACCTAAATTATCCTAAATATCATAACATATTCCTCTGACACTTAACCCACTGACAAGATAAGACCCCTCAACACACAACAGCTATGAGGGCTAAATGGAGTTTGATATAAACTGCTTATTCAGAGAAGCCTGACATTTTCTCAGATAACAAACTTCTGTTCTATGTGACAAATCACATAGACCAAAATAATGCTTTGGGATTTTTTAAATTCAGAAGTTGGCTCCTCAAAATTGTTTGTGACCTGGTAATTTCAAATTTCATAATCCTTTCACTTTCTTGTGAACACAGGATTAAATTTCCTTGATAGTTTTCAGATAAAATGATACACAAATGAAATAAGTAGAAACCTAGTTGAAAAAATACAATTGTTTCCCAGTGTACCATGTGAAGTCCAGTTTACCCAATCCTAGAATATCCAAATCTAATGTGAGCCTGAAAAGATTCTGAGATGCAAGACTGGAAGTTATGAATAAATGGAAAAAATGCTTTCTCAAAAGTCACACAAAAATCGTATCAATTTGGTACAATTCATTTACTCTTTTAGTGCAAGCCTAATAAGCAAATGCTCAGAAACTCAATTTTCTACTGCTTCAGAATTGATGGCATTCACAGTAATATAAGTTTCTTCCTGGATCAAGTTATTTCAGTAGTAGCTAAATTTTATGGATCACTGAGTTAACCCTAATGTAACAGGGTCACTTTTTACTTGACACTAAAAATATTATTGTCTTATATACAATCTCATATTCAGTAATAACTGATTTAAATCTAGATCATTAATTATCATGAAATCAATTCTAAGACATTAGATCTTACAGAGAATCCCATCCTCAACCAAGTCAAACCACGTGAAGTAGAGAGATTAACTGTGTTGCTGAGGTAATAGGGAAGGATTTCCAGTCTTTGGGTGCAGAAGTTTAAGTACATACTCCTCAGGTAAGATTGGGCCTTGGGCCTAAGTAAAAAATTGTTCAGAGTCAAATATTTTCCCTTTGAGAAAAAAAGATGAACATAAAAGCTACTGCAAATTTGTACATTTGGAGTTAATCTAACATTGAGTCAAGGCTACATGATGCACTGAAGTAAATAGAGTCATTTTTGTTTTTTCTGGATGGTATACATGCTTCTAATCTCTGCAGATGTCCAATATTCCTCCATTCCCCAGACTGTACCCCAGAGGCATATACAATTCAAAGAAATTAGCTTGTTCATGTCCAAGATAATGACTATTGCAGATTTATTATCTCAACAGTGATGATAATTGTATCTCAACTTATCTCAAAGCTAGTATCCCTGAGAACTTGTATGGTTTGCAGCAGAGAATTTCCACTTCTGCAGTCCTTTGGCATTGCTAATAATGTGAGTACTTAACACCTGACACATACGCACAGGGTTCTAAGCATGCAGAAGAAGTTTGTTCAGTCCAGTAGGAAAGAAATAGTGACAAGTGATGTGACTGCAAGATTAGCTGAGTGTTTCTTAGTGAACATGTGGATGTCCCAACACACGTACAGCCCTGCATGAAAACTGGCCTATGGAATGGCCTGGTCATTGAGGGGAAAAGGAGAGAAGGAAAAAAGACAAGAAAAAGAGGTGCTCTTCAAGAGTAGCCTGGAAAAGTCTACAAATACACAGAACAAGAGTGGGTGCTGAGTTAACTATCAGGATAACTCAGAGAAGACCTACATTTGCATCAGTTGAGCCAAGAAAGCAAAGACTTACGGGTAAGGTAATTTCAGAAAACAGCAAGTAGTCTAAAGGGGTTTCTGTGGAAGGTACATGAAGTATCTTCCTAATGGACAATAAGCAAATCACAACCAGATTTCAAAGATCCTTGAATGACTAACTCAGAAGCAATGGGGAGCCAAAGGTATTTTTGAGCAGAAGAGTAATGGAATCATAGCTCATTACTACCAAGGGGGGTGTACAGTAAAAGGCTGTGGAAGGAGTAGACTTGAAGGTGAAAAGTTCACTTTAGGATATGCTAAGTTAAGGACGGTTTTTAAAGATGTTTTCATACCCTTAAAAATATGCTTTATGAAAAATGTTCTGATCAAGAGCTTTTAAGGCTTGCAGCAATTTGCTTCCACCTAGGTAAAATGCAAACTACAGTTCTGGTCTACTTGAAACCCAGTTCTTCGGTCTGCTCAGGCAAAATCTCAACAAAAGGGGGAAAAAAGATACTGGCTACTTCGCTGAAGTGACCAATCAATTAATTCAATATATCATTCAATCTACAGACTGTTATCCTCTTCAGGACTTCAAAAGAAGAAAGGGCAAGACCTCTTCCCCCAAGGTTACTATTCTAAAGATGAAGTAATGCTTTTATCAAACAATTAGATCTCTCAGCAAAACCAATTACTGATTGTATCCCAGATTCCTGGGAGAATCCTCATAAAAAGTGGTCCTTTGTAAGTTGTCAAGGGCAAGGACACAGTGGTTTAATATCTTTTTTGGTAACCAGTGGTCATTAATGCATGCTTTACAAAATAAAATGCTTTGATCTTCATATTTTCTAAGAAAATGAAAATTAACAGCAAAGAGATGGTCTAACTTTTTTAAGGTAAATGCATTCATTTAATGATTCAGAAAGACATTTTGGTATTTTTTCTCAAAAGGATTGGTAGCTGAGTTATTCTTCTGTCTTATATTTCCTATTTCCTATAAGCAACATGATTTTAAAATATCACACTCCCAAATGCAAAATCCTTAATGCCAGATTGAAGAGGCATGATTTTCCCTGATTTTAGAAAAACTATGGGCACTTGAAGTGGGGGGTCTGTAACTCCTATTTCCCTAATAACTTCTTTCCCATATATATATAAAAAACCAGGCTCTCATATGACCTGTGATCTTCTGTCTTCTTTGTGTCAATTCTAATTTTTTAGGTATAATAGATTATCTTCTCTTTTATTTTTTTCCAGGTAATTGGAAGTATGAGGTATGCTTTAATTGAATGATTCCCAGTAGGAAGAAAACCTTGTTGTGGCGAAGCTTTTATGGATTTGGTGTCAAATGCTAAAGTTCTGGAGTGAAATTGCTCTTTCAATTACTGGTTTGCATCTCAAAACCCAAAAAGTGGTAACATTTTAAAGTTGCAACCTGTTTTTAAAGATTGATGGTTTAGGAAGGCAATGGAGAGAATTATGTTTAACAATGTAAAAAGGGGTGTCAGATCAAAGTGTTTTAGCCAGCAGAAAACATTTTTTTTACCAAAGAATATTAACATCTTTAAGCAATTCTTAGACCCCATACTTTGCCAATTCCCCTACAGGCCCAAACATTCCCTTATGTTACTTAGCTGCTTCACATACACTTTCATTTAGTTCCTGTTTTGACAGGCATTTTAGCTTTCTGCTTCTAAGGTTGTTCTTGATGTTAAAGGTTAGGACCAATTTAAACCACATGATCTGCCCACCACAAATTTATTTCCCAAGTCTGATTATCTGAGTGAGTACTAAAAGAGAAGTACTGCAAAAAAAGACTGAGGTATCTTTCTAAGTTACTTTATTGGAAGCATTTTATTTTATGTGTGTGTGAATTAAAAACATACATTTTTCCTCCTTTGCTAACAGATGCTTTGTCACCTATAAATAAAGTTGCAGATATAGTCATTACTGGGTGTGCTGGTTTGTTTGGTCAAGCTCACACATACATATGAGTTATTTCTTTAAATAGGTAAAGATTATTAAGATATACAGTTTATGAATCCTTAGAACATGAAGAGTTATACAAAACCTTTAGGAATTGATTTCAAAAATGATTAAAACATGAGTTAGGAGAATTAATTTTGAACCTTCTGAGTCAGGAGATAAGTTCCTTAAGAACAGGAGCCACTTCTGTGGTTCAATGTTAAATATTCCTTGCCTGGCCCAAAATTCTGTTCAGAGTGGGTATTTAATAAGGAACTGTTAATAAGAAAACTGAATGAATCAATGAATGAACAGGGCCACCTTCTGCTCTGCCCCTGATCAGCCACATTGCTATTCATCAAACTTTTGTAGAGGTGCAAACGAGACTCTTTGGTGACTATTCCTCACTTAGACTCTGGTGAGAGCAGTATAAATGCCTTTATAAGAGACACAAATTTTCCAGTACTCCATCGACTTCATCACCCTGTTATTGCAAAACAATGATTTTCCCCAACTAGCTTATCTGGAATTCATCTGTGTTCATAACTCAAAATCAGGAGTTTCCCTATTACTCTTATTTTTAAAAAGTAAAATTAAATTGAACTCCATTTTTACTGAGAAAGGAAGAAAACTGAATATTTCTCAATAGTGCATCACATACAAAAGAATAATATTGCAATACTAATAATTGAATTATCTCAGGAATTTAACAGCATTAGTACCAGACATAAAGTATCTATTCTACTTTAGCAAAACAGTGTGTCAAACCCTGTCTTGTCACATGATGGTGTTTTATCTGTTACTCATGAAGCTGTATATAGCTTTATTAATAACTTTTATGTATAATCTATCGGTGACATAATTTCAAATCCACAGTGTAAGATAGTTTGTATGCAACATACTTGGAAGAGTACTTCCATGAAGAATTTCTAAATATTTTGGCATTTTGGAGACCAACAATAAAATTCTTCTGGGTGAAATGAACTGCTAAGAAATGATAATTTAATGTGACTTTCTACCAATAAAACAATGTAAATTGCAGTCCCACAGCAGAAGAGACCATCAAATATTTACCAATATTTTCCATTTCTGACATCAAAGAATTATGAAAAGTATTTCACACTGTATACTAAGGAACAAAAAAAATCTCCTGTCATCTTTAACCATGTACACATTTATGTAAGAGTACTACTAATATTGCATGCCCTACTTACCTTATTTTTTAACTATTTAGTTTTAACAAGAGCAAGTAAAAACTTTCCCATGAAAAAATACGTATTTAATTATTTATGTATATCAGTAGAGATTTTCAGAGACAAACATGTACGGTGATAAAGTTTTAAATGTTTTTGTGTTTATAAAACTCACCTTCAATTTTATTACCAATCATATTTAACTGATTTCATACATTTGACCCTAACAAATTATTTGAAAAAAAATATGACATTTAGTATCTTAAAATGATCACACATGATTAGAAAACACACAGAGAAAACATGGAATAGACTCATCCATTCTATCAGTAAAAGTCTCTCTAGTTGATAAAGTATTGCTCACCAAAAAGTACATTATTAACAATGAAACAATTAAATTTCAAAAACATCAACCAAATTGCAGGTAAAGCACTTTGTACAAAAAGTCAGTAATTACTTATTTTCTTTGTTACAAGAAATAAAGCAGGACTAGAATACACAAAACCATTGCTAGATATATACCCAGTGTGTCTGTAATTGAAGTTCCAGGCAGAACTCTGTCAGGAGTGCATTTACAACATGAGCCTACTGGTCCACCGACTTAGACCACAACGAACCACAATGCACGCCCTGTTGTTCTTTTTTGGCGTTAACTTTGCTCTTACTTCTCAGTTTGATAAAGGGGTTGATGGTCTCCTGACTGAGCATAGTAGATGCCTGAATGCTGTAAGACAACTGGAACCAATTTATCACTGGGCAGAAGCACCGTCCACTAATGGAAATGGCAGATGTCCAGCCTACCCTTCCAGTAAAATGAGTAGCGAATTTTTGTCAGCTACAAGGTGTTGAGCACGATAGTATTGTTCAGAGTTGTTTGTTTTAATAGTGGCTCCTTCTCTTTTGTGCTAATACATTGCAACAACTCTTCTGGAAAAAATTGCAAAGTTTCTGGTTAAAAAAAAGATGTGAATGTCTTTTAGAGTAATGTGATGGGGAAAAATGTGTAAAGGGAATCTAAACACAGAGAGGAATCTAGTGAATTTATAAAATAAATAGGAAGGATGTACAATTATCTTCATATATTAGGGTGAAAAAAAATGAATGGGCTCTGCAGTCTCGTTGGCCAAGGTTTGAAATCTCTACCATTTTTTTAAATGTATAAATTTTGGCAAGTTAAACTCTCAGTCTCAAATTCATTAAAACTTCGTTTTGCTTTAATAATGTAAACTGTAAAAACAAAGCAGACTGTTGTGAAAATTAAATTAAGTAACACATAGCACAATGTTCGACACATAGTCCGTACCCAATGAGCAAAAGCAATACCCTCCCTACTACCACTTCAAAACTTCTACTGACTGCCTCAACATCTTATTTTATATTTCCCAGGTTTCATAGGGAGAGGGAGGGACACTAATCTTGCTCTCCAGCAAACAATGACATGCAAATATGCAGCAGTAGGAAATTCTCTGGCCCATGTGAATACCTGGCTTGACTTACGGTTGTGTCCACTGCTGAGAATCATGCATGTCTGGGCTTGCCTAGAGGACCAGAGGCCAGCCTGCCCCAGACTCGTGTGTCTCAGAGCTGGAGGCCGCACTGCTGAAGCTATGATGAGTCTGGGGATGAACATGCATTGGGACATGGTAAAAGAGGTCTGCCAAGTCAACTTTCATGGGAACTCAAGAAATTCATGGAAGGTCATTTATTCCAAGGGGACAAAGAGGAAGGCACAATGAACTGACTTTGAAAAAAGCCAAGGATGGGAGTGTTGATTCATCATATCTGTCAATCAAACCTATCTATGGACTGGAACCATGGATATGTCTGGGTTTAGTGTAGAGAGACAAAAAACTGTAAGCAAAAATTATAAGGGTTTTTTCACATTGTCTAACAAAGAAGAGAGATACATTTCCCCCCTATTCACCATGGATCCTGCACGATTTGGGCACTTGGAGTCTGCAGTGTATCAGGCACCATGCCTGACCCATCAGAGAGAGCACCCCCAAAGTCTCACAGAGAAACAGCAGAACTGGGCAGGAGGGCAGCAGACCAGGCTGAAGACAACTTTTGCCAGGAGCTTCTATAGTAAAGGATGGAGTAACAAATGGCAACAATCTTGCTATCCTTGTTACTTGGGCCCCACCTCCAGTCCCAGGTTGGTGAAATCTGGGGAAACTAGGGTTATATTTTCCAATGTGCTTCAAGCTTGCGTTATATCCACTGTCAGTTCTCTCTTTCTTTGCTTAATCTAATTCTTTCTCCCAAAAAGAAATTAAAGAACTAGTGGAGAGTTTCCTTGTTTAAGTTTTTGCATTTTTGTTTATATAGCTAATCATATTTCTAGCACTTCATCTGAAGTATAACCCAAACACTATTGTGGTAGTTGTTTATCATTAAAAAATTTTGCTTTCCAAAAAGCCAGGTATTCAAAGCCTATTTTATTCAGCAAAGACTCTGAATTACCAAGAAATGGAGTGGCTTGGAAAGTATTTTCCTAGTGAGAAGAGTCTAATAACCCATACTTTTCTGACCATCATCCAGCAACCTGTCAACTAAACAATACAGCCCTTTCAAATTAATATTTTAAAGTAGGAGCTTAAAACTCAGCAATTAGCTCTTTCTGGTGGGATTTTGTTTGTTAAAGTTGAGGGTGCTACCTCAGGGAATTTATTACCTTTAACATTACATTTATTTTTCCAGCATCACTCATTTACTCTAACAAATCTTGCATGTGAGGAATATAGGAGCACAAGTACTTCAGGCAGCCTTCAGATTTCTCCTGCTTTATGTTCTATTCAGTCAGCCAATTTGGCAGACATTCTGTATTCCTAAAACACAAAGATGTACAGCAATCCTGCAGGCAGTTAAAGGACACATACTTTCTAAACCCAGTATGTGCTAGGGAGGAATTGACTCAAATCTAGAAGCCTCACATCCTTTAAGTCCTTTAAAGTCCTAGGTGACAATTCTCATAGTGTCAGGAGCTCTTAGAGCATGCTGAATTAGCAATGCAACTTGATGAGGATTAGGCTAATTTGACAGAAGATGAAGGACACCTTCTCCATGCCTCCTTACTTTAATTCCAATCTGATATCCAGTAGCTAAAGGTAAAAGAGTGAGTGACCTTTGCCAGCAACTTCGAGGCTCCAAGTTGACAGAGCAGAATTGCTCTTCTTCAGATGTCAGAGTAACTGTGATGCATGATGTTGATAGGGGTCAGATTGCCTAAGATACATTTTTTCATTCACCTCCTTAGAGATTGGAGCTGACAAAACTGTAATAGCTTATTGAGTTCCAAATGACAATGACATACTGGGTATTTTCAAGCACTTTTATTTTTCTTACTTTCTGTGACTGCTTAGAAAAGGAAGCCAACACCTCACAAAATAATAATCCTGCAACATTTCAAAATAATTATTTTGCAGCACATAATTTTAAAATGCAGTTGTGTGCTTCCCTCTACATTGTATAAAGTTTATGGCTGCTTTCACACAAGCTTAACTAGAATCTATCTGGAACTCCTTCTATATAAACAAGCATTATGAATCTAGATCACAGAGCAAATAAACTTTTTCTGTAAAGGACCAGAGAATAGATAGTTTCAGGTCTCTGTCACAACTACTCAATTCTGCTTGAATCCAGCTATAGATATTACATAAACAAATAGGTGTGGCTTTGTTCCAATAAAACTTTATTTATAGACACTAAAATTTGATTTTATATAATACTCATGTGTCATGAAAGATTGTTCTTCCGATTTTTTTTTCAACCATTTGAAAATATGAAAACCATTTTGTGAAGTTTCTACCCTATAAAAAAGCAGAAGATTTGCCAGATTTGGTCTGAGGGTGAAGCCTAAATAAAAAGATTTTTTTATTGAAGCATAATTGATACACAATTATGTTGGTTTCAAGTACACAACACAGTGGTTCACCAATTACCCACATTATTAAATCCTCACCCACACTAGTGCAGTCACCATCTGTCAGTATAGCAAGATGTTACAGAATCATTGACTATATTGTCCATGCTGTACTACTGGCCCCATGACCAGGTTATATTATGATGGAGAATTTTTGTTTTCCCTGAAAGAGATTTTTTGAAACTTCATCTCATTGTTTCAAATTCTTTAAGCTTTAGAGAACATTTAGTGATACTGGTATTGGTATTTAAGTATTTATGGAATTTGTTAACCTGACACTTAGTGCCAAGAAGAACACAAATTATGTCTTACCTTCAATGTACATGTGAATCACCCAGATCATCTCCTTAAAATACAGATTCTCATTCAGTAAGTCTGAGGCAAGACCCACATTCTGCACATCTAGCAAGTTTCTGAGTTATGTCCACACTTTTGGTCTCTGATCCACACTTTGAATGGCAAGGCTTAGAGCATATACAACTTAATTCAACCAAACATTCTAAGGTAAGACCACTGAATCAAACAATAAGTATTTATTGAAGATATATTATATGTTCAATTCTGTGCCAGATGCCAAAGAAGATTCAGAAAAATATATAGAATATAATCTTTTCCTACAGGGAGTTTAGAATTAAGATAAATACACATGAGACAAGGAAAAATAAGAAGGGCGCAGTTAAGGAGATTTTAAGTGAGAAAGGAGCTCAGAGAAACAGAATGATAAAGGAAATCCAGGGAAGGACAAGAGAATAGATAAGTCTTGATATGAACCACACAGAATGAACAGAAAAAGAGAAAGAAAAAATTTATGACATTAGCAAAGGTACAAAAGCAAAAATGCTATGGTGGCTCTAGAATATTTGGCAAAGAAATAGTTGCAGGAAGCCATCTGATTGGAAGGAGTGGCATCTCAAGTCATTAGTTAAAGTATACATTTATTTGGGGAGGCCTTAGAACTGTTAATGGAAATGGAGGGAGGCTAGCCAAACCTCCTATTAAGACATCTCTTGGTGCCACCACACAGGCACCCATCTCATGGCAAATCTCCTAAAGGTTTGGCTTCTTTTAAAAGAGTGTTCTTTTAGGAACATGATTGGTTATTCTTTATCATTACAGTTGAGTTAGAACATAAGCCAATAGCTTCAGCAGTTTACTGTGGGAAATAACATACTTTAAGTTTTCAGTGCTCAATATATTTATCAGGCCTGTCCTAATAAAAAGAGATTTAAGTATTACTCTCTGTCAGTTAAGCAAATTTTTGCCTGAAACCCCACTTTTAGAAACGGCTTATTTTAGATTAAGACCATGCTTCTCAAACTTGGAATACATGACAATATACAGAAAATATGGAAAGTCACAGGGAAAAAAACTAGTGCATCTTCCTGCAGTTCCAATTCCATTGATTCAGTGAAAAAAAAGTTAAACAATTTAACTATAATCCAAAATGTTATTTTTATAGTAAACAAATATGAATATGTTGTGGAGAAGAATACAAAATCCACAGGATTTCTTTTTAATGATACATCAAATTCTTTTAAAGAAATGTAGAGCTTGAGCCTAGAGCTTTGGACTCCACTTTGAGAGGCTATTAATTCACAATCCTCAACCTTTATGAGTTTTTTGGTAAACACCTTTGAAAAGGTTTGATGTCCACTTTTGAGGTATTCATTTCCATTAAAATCAGTTTGTGGGTTTCTACTTTGTTTATCTGTGTTAATAGCCATGTGACTTAGCCTTTACAAGGAGTCTGTTACTGACATCTTTCCACAGTCACCACAGAATCTGGGCTTGCGTGCATTTGCCTAACTTGGAAGGCTTTGTTTTAGTTTTATTTTGGCTTTTGTCACTGTTGTGTTTCTGGTTTTGATGAGCACCATTTGATATCCAAAACGCTAAGTGTTTTTTGTAATTCTTATGAAAAAAAATTTACATTGCCTAGAATAGCAGGGAGCTCTAAAGATCCGACAATTGCTAAAAATATCTGATTTAGAAAGTCTAAACTTGGGGAAATTCAATCTCCAGTAATGAACAAAGGGTAGTAAAATATTTTTTTCAAGTTGTTTAAAATTGTCAACACAAATTCTGTAAAAGTGATTTATTGATACTTCTAAGCTACAAAGAAAAACAATGGACATTTAAAATTCTTTAATTCACCATGATATTTTAATCATAATGTGTTGAGAAATACAAGATGTTGAGGAAACAGAAGACAGACAGATGAACTACTGATTTGTTGTTTCAGGATGATGTTCTCAAATTAGCCAAATGTGCAACTTTAACTGTGATTGGCCCTATTCACTTCACACTTGACAGAACTTCTCAACATCATAGGAGCTCCAGGTTGAGCAGAATGGTAAACTATTGGCACTGACTGACATTTATGCATTTAACATATACATGCATAAAATAATTCTCCCATTATTTCTTTAGTGATTCAACCTTGCCTGTCAATTTTCTCTGCTTAATTGCTTTTTTGTTTTGCTTCCAGAATTTTTTAAAAGCTATTCATAGTATGAAGCAATTTTTGAAGATGTCTGTCATCTTAAATACCTCCTTTTTCCACTTGTTTAACACTTACAAGCAGAAAGAAATTTTAACTTATTAACTGAACACTGTCGTTTTAATAGATTTAATTAAAAGGGATATTGCTTGGGGACTTAACCATTCATTCATCTATTCATTCATCTATCCATTCAACAACGAAGAAAAGTTTTGTACTTACTATGACACTATACTAAGACAATAAAACATGATTCCTACCCTTAAGGATTTCCAAATCTAGTAAAAAGAAAAACATGTAAACAATAATTATAAGAAGTGTAATAGATTTGTACACAGCACAAGAAATAGGAATGAAAATTCCACCAGTGTGGGAAGAATGGTTAAGAAGTTTTTAGAGGTAGTAACTCAACGTATATCAGTAGTGTTTTTTCCATAGGATGTAAAAATTTTTTTTTTCATTCCATCACTTAAGATTCAACTCTGACACTAGAAAATTAGATTCTAAAAGAGAAGGTTAAAAGGACAGCTGCAAACATCTCCCTATGTTGACAGACAGTACCGCACTAGTTGGGGTGACAATTTAATAACACAGGTAAGTGTTGAACCACTGTGTTGTATACTGGAAACCAAAACAAGTTTATATATCAGCTATACTTCAAGAAAAAATAGGCCAGTTGTAGCACCTCACAAAGAGCCCTCCCAAGATTATTGCAATGGACCATTCCATTTTACCTTTTTGGTAGTCCAAAATAGTTCTCTGCATTAATTTGAATATAAAGAAAACAACCCTTACCTTCAAGAACCTCACAGTTTAGCTGGAGAGAAATTCCTACACAATTAATCATAACATAATTATGAATGCAAAGAAATATAAAAGCACAGGAAGAAACATGATACTTTTTCAGAATCAAAAGGCAAATGTGAGTAATCTGATAAAACCAGAATATTGGCTACATCAGGAGTAAAAAGGTGAGATGAATCTAGGTAAGCAGATTTAGACCAGATATAGGACCTTGAATGCCAGGATAAGAGATTTCCACTTTATTCCACAGTCATCTAGGAATGGTAAAATGTTTTTAATGACTGAAGTGATATCATGGTATGCTACATGAAGATGATTCAGGTGAATAGGTAGACTGTGAGCTGAGGAATTAAGAATTCAGTGCATGAAAGCACAAGGAAGCTCTTATTAAAAGACTGAACTAGATCAAGGACAGTGAGAATGGAAGGCTGGAGAATTTGAGAAACATTCCTAAAGGTAGTGTTTAAATAGGTTGACGTATCCATAAAAAATCAGAGATGGAGTAAATGAGGTAAGCCAGGATTCTCGGCAACTGAACATTCCCAGTTTCCCACAGAGTAGAACTAATTCTAGACAAGGAATGACAGGCATCTGAACAAAAATGACCATTACTTCATTGTTTTGAGGAAACATAAGAAATATGAGGAAAGTAAGAGCCACTTTCCTGAATGCTTAGGATCTCCCAGATAATATGCTGTGTCATGTACACATCTCATGTAATCCTTATACAGAGAAGAATAAATTATTCACTCTTATTTTACAGATAAGGAAAATATCTATGAACAGATAAAGGGCCTGCTGAAATCCCTGGCTAGTACACAGCAGAGCTAGATTTGAAAATCTCAATTCATCTGACTCTAAAGCAAGAGCTGGCCCCTGGGCCAGGTTGGCCCATCACCTGTGTTCATAAACAAAGTTTAATGGGAGCACAGCCATGCCCATTCATTTGCATATTTTCTATGTCTGCTTTCACACTTCCTCAGAAGAGCTGAATAGTTGCAACAAAAACCATATGGCTCCCAAAGCCTAAAATATTTACCCTCTAGCCCTTTACAAAAAATGTTTGCCACCCATGTTCTAAAATCCTCGCTCATAACCATTCAACAAATATGCACTGGTCTCCTGTAATGTTCCAGGCACTGGGTCAGGCACCATTCCTTTGGCCACTCAGGAAAGTTACAGAAGTGACAACAACAGGAATGTTCCTGACTCCAACACTTCATATGTTAATAAACTGCCCATCTTGACACTCCTCATTTTGAATGGTACTGCAAGTCTCATGATTGTCGTTTCCATACTTGGCCTGAGATACATAGTAACTCCTTGGAATTCGCAAGAAATGCCACCAAAGTCCTTCACGGATCTTCAAATTGTCAAATATAACGATGATAAAAAAATTACATCAAGTATAATTGAACACTTTAAATTATTCCTTCAGATGAATAATGATTCTACAAATACAAAGGTACTAATGAAATCTGTAAGTAAAATAAACAAACCATATTCTGTTTAGTAGGATATTAAAAGGGACTTTCAATTTGAACAGAAGTGCCAGTACTTAATAAGAAAAGTGTGTGTCAGTAGACTCTGCTAAGTGGAATTTGCAAGAAGACATTCCTGTTCCCTGACCCCTGTGCCCTTCACGCATGAGCATTTCAGCACTCCAGGAAAAGGAGCAAGAGAGAGAAGTGGCAAGAGAAGATTTTGTGAGGGAGAATTCTTTAGAGATAACTGTGTTGTGAGTTGCACCCTCTTCTTGCATAGTAGGAGTTTCAGATCCACTAGAAAGGACCTAAAGGGAGCCTCTAAAAATGACTTGAGGTAAAGAGTCAAATCTAAACATTGACCAGGCCCAGAGATCACAAAAACAGAATCTTAAGTAACAGGTGCAAGTGTAGTACAAGAAAATGTCTGCCCTATAGTCTACATAACAACTTAGCATGAACTTTGACATAACAACAGCATCTTTATTATGCTCATGGATTCTGTGGGGCCGGAAGGCAGACAGGGCTCAGCAGGATGGCTTATTTCAGCTCCATTATCTGGACTCTCAACTGGAAAGACTCAAATGACTGGGGGTATTTCAAACACCACTTCTGCCAACACTTTCTTGATCAGGACAGTCATAAACCTACCAAGATCCTAAGGTGTATGTGTGTGTATACCCTACCTCTGAATGGGAAGAGCAGCAAAAAATATGGTGTCATGTTTTGAAACCACCCTCTCTCTCTCCCTGCACCCATCCCAGAGTGGCCTGAGACTTTATTCAGCTGGAATAAGAGTCGGGGGAGAGAGCTGCCTTCTTCTATTGTAGATGACCTGCCCAAGTGGGTCTGGCTGGGGGAGTGAGAAGACCTTAACCCTAGACTTTAAACAAGTTCAGCTTTTGAATTATTATTGAGGGCAAAATGTTCTAATTTCTCAAGTGAGTTTCACTTAAAACCACGGTAGAACTGCCTATGACCCTAGACAAGAAAAGCCAGGGAACACCAAATTTTCACCCAGAAATAAAATTTAAAGGGGCCATGAGAGATAAAAACAAAGTCATGTTCTGATCATAGTGCACACTTCTTCATCAAATTGGTTGCATACATCATTACTATGTTAATATTAACTATAAGATTACCTGAAACTACACACTGGAGCAGTGGCGATGCACCCTGGTGACATTCATGCAGTACACGCAGTCTGTGAATGAAAACCACATTGAGATTCATCTACCTTGCAGCCAGATGAAATCAGGAGACTGAAGTTCAGCAACGCCCCCTGACCCTGTGGTGAGTCATTGGTATAAATACTGGCAGAGAAGTGGTGAAACAAATGATACAGAAGTTATGTGATACCCCTAAGAGGCAGAGCAGGAAGGACAGGCCAAGGGGCCACTAGCAGATGAAAAGAACATGGTGACTGGCAACCTTTTTCCTGCATGTGAGTCTCTATGACACACTGGAGATTTTGAATGGAGGAGTGACATGATCTGATTTGTGTTTTAGAAATATTATCCTGGCTCTAGTGTAAATAACTAGGGTCGGGGTGGAGAGGGAGTTGCAGAGCTGAGCAAAGGGGAAAGGTTAAGAAGCAATGGGAATGGTTTGGGTGAACAATAATAGTAGCAATGGGCATAGTGAGAAGTGATGAGTGAAAGGTGAAGCAATGAGAATGTGGATATATGTTTAAGAGAAAGCTATAAGACATGCTGACTGATTATGATATCTGTGATACTCTTCAAGAAAGAAATCTATGGGGATGAGCAACAGATATTACTCTTCCATGGGTGAGATGAGTCTCACTAAGCATTAGCATATGTGAAAATCCTTATGTAGTTAAAAATAATATTCATACTTGGTCTCTAAGATAACTCTGGGTACACTCATTAGTTGATGCCAAATTAATAAATTATAGTCTTTGACAGAGTACACAGAGGCAGAGAAGAAAATAGAAAGTCTTGCTTTCTCTCTTACCTTCCTTGACATTATATTATTTTCCCTGAGTTTAACTCTCTCTTTCTGCTTTTTCACCTTGCTCCAAACATACATTTCAGGACGTTTGTAGTTACTAACATTTCTCACCAAGTCTTCCTGGACTTTAGCCTTCCTGACCCTGTTCTTTAGATACGCGCCAATCTTTGTGTTTGTCCTTGGCATGTGCCTCTTTTGTACATGATCGTTTTATGTCTGAGAGCTCTCTGTACACATTGATCTCTCTCTGTTTCCTCAACTTCCTTCCTAAAATCATCTATGATCGTACAGTCAAAAAATCTTGTTTCAGAACCCTTCATTTCTATTGTATCTGCCCACAGACACCTTCCAATATTTTCTCAAAGTTTTGGGGAGCTGCTTTCTTTAAGTTTTGGGGTATTTTTTGGTCTTGTTTATTCATTATTGAATTAAGTAACACTGTTAACTTCTCAGAATTATATTTCTGTAAAAAGACAATGGGAGGACCTTTATCCAATATACAAATATTTATTTTACTTGCTGTTTCACTTTGTTACGGTTTCTAATGGGATTACACTTACTATAAAGGCCTTTAATTGGATTTTAGTGATAAGGGGTCAATTACTGTCATAGTCCAAGTCTGCTACTAGTATTGACACAAGAATCTTTCTCTTTCACTCTCTCTCTCTCTCTCTCTCTCTCTCTCTCTCACACACACACACACACATGCACACACGGAGTTAAAAGCAAATACCTTAGAGAAATAGTGATTTTTTAAAACAAGCAACTTTACTAAGGAGGATAATATTCAAATGTCTGTAATATTTCTTCTCCCAGGCTTTCTTTCTAAACAACAAGGTTTTGTTTTTTTATTTTTAAGATAAGCCACTTTGAAATGAGTGTTTTACCTCTAGCAGGGTATTAACAAGTGTGTCTGCCCTCACATTTCAATCTCATTTCAACTAAAGTCAACTTTCACCAAACTGATTCAACACTAAATTTTAAAATTTTTATTGTTACCAGCTTTCATACCCAAAACTCCAGGAAATTCTGTGAATAATGGTAGTGATTTTGTGCTCCAAAATTACGTTTACATCTCCATTTCCTTTATCTTCTATTCAAATAAACTACTTAAAACAGCCTCATCATTAAGTGGTATGTTACTAGGTTTTACAGCTTTTTCTTTTTATTTTGTTCTTTTTAGATTTTTAATTCTTTCCTATGCTCTGGAAAATTTGCATGAGTCAGTAATCATTTTTGTCTGCAAACAGAAATTTTCTAATTGATCCTTTGAGTTCAACAGCTTGAGATATCAAACCAATAAAGAAACTGTGATATATTAATTTTTCAAATCTTCCCTTTTTCCTGTTTTTGAAAATATAGAAAAAGTAGTTGTAAGTTTCTGTACTTCCCTCAAGCAGAGTTCCAGAAGAAAACAATGTTCCCTAAAAGATGTCTGATTTTCAAACCAGTTTGATATACTGTATGTACATATATATGTGTATGTATGCATATATCTAGTATATTGTGGCTATGAGTTTCCAGTATCTAGTAGTAACACATTTTTACCAGATTTTCCTTCTATTTTAAGATAAAGTAAAAGTAATTTGACAGAGAAAGTAATGATTTTTTAAAAATATCTTCCACTTTCACAGTTGCCTTGAAAATAGGCAGGTTATATATAGGCAAAACTTAATAACCAATAACTCAGTATTTCTGTTCTTTTTCTGAAACACAACTGTCATAAAAATATACTCTCCACTTAGGGTTGCCATGAGTAATCGATTATAAATGACAGAGAAGAAAATGGATATACTCCCTAGCCAAACATTTTCATCATTAACAATAATAGAAATGTTGCTTCCAACAAGCCCTTGGGTGTTGCTGGTACTCAGAATCTGAAAGTAATTGCTCATAGATGGGGCCTAGGAGGAAAGCTTCTAGTAATTTTTTTTTAGTTCTTAAAAGATGATTACATAAAAATGGTTCAAACAGTCTTCCATGAAACATTTGTGAAAAGACCACACATACGTCATGTCAGAGAAACTAACTCAGGAGAAAAGCTGCTGTTTTAGGAAAAAATAAATAAAGTAGTTGTGGGGAAGTTAGGGTACCTATGGCCAGGATGCTCACTGCACTTAAAGCACCTGATGATGTAACTGCCCTGTTGCTAGGCTACTACTTCCACCCCTTGAGGCAATAAGCTGTTACTGTACTATATAGAGAGCTCGGCCCAATACTCTGGGCGGAGGCAGAGTCACTAGTGCTCAACCTACCACCTTGAGAACAAACCGGATAATAAACCCTTTCACCCCAGAGAATGTTTTGCTGTCAATTTCTTTGGTCACACTGAATCCATAGCAACCTTGCCTGGGGCTGAAACCCATTGGCAAGTCAATTGGCGAAAGTCGGCAGGGTTCATTGTTGACCAAAGAAAAAGACAGACTGCCCTTATGGGAGGGGTGCTTCAGCGGCTGCCCCTGTGAATGGGGAGACAGTGGATCATCCCCCAATGGGTATGTGGTCTGAGGTGGCTTGCCTCCTAGAGGACTGAGCCCCACCCCAGGACTGGAGGCAACTGGAGGTGACACCTGAGGCAGTAGGGGTGGTTGTTGGTAGACTGAGCAGGTCTTTTGAGAAGCAGAGTGCCTGTGAGGCAGTGGGGACTGTGGGTTGGCTGCTTCTCACAGTATTAAAAAGGTCTACAAAGGAGACCCAAGAAATAGCGGCATGAGAACGTGAGCAGCGAACTTCTGTGGATGTCCTGAGGATGGAGATGGTATTGATGCAGGAGGAGGTGGCACGAGAATGTGAGCTGCAAACCTCTGTGGATTCCCTGAGGAAGGAGCTGGCCTTGATGCAGGAGGAGGCAGCACGAGAGTGCTGGCAGCAAGATGCCATTGGAGATGAGACGGCAGTGCTGCCAGGTGTTCTGAAGGAGGAAGAGGGCCATCAAGGAAAAAGACGAACTCCTGAGGGAAGCACAGGCGGAGGTGGCACAAGAACATCAGCTGCAAAGCATTGAGCTGAAGGTAAGAGACTTTCTAAAGACAGAGGTAGCATTGCTGTGAGGCACAGTAGAAAAGGTGAAGGTTGTAGTAGAGGAGGCACTCGAGGGAGGGGAGAGAAAGGTGCCATCAGCCCCAGAAATGGAGGAGATGGGGAAGGATGAAGGGGTGGTGCCAGAGGCACTGGCGCCTCCTGTATTGAAAGCACGCCCAGTGGTTGTAAAGAAAATAAAGACCCAGCAGCTGAAAGTTCCCCAAGGAGAGGAGCAGCACCTCCCCAGGTCATGGAGCACTCTATGGTCCACCCCTATACACAGGCTGAGCTGGTGGACTTGGGCTCCTGGTTTAGGCAGAAGCCCTCCCAGTCAATGTCAGCTTGGCTCCTGGGTCTGTGGGACTTAGGGGTGGATGGAATTGTTCTGTCGGGATCAGAGATGGGAAAGCTGTCTTCCCTGACAGTGCAGCCTGCCTTGAGGCAGCGATTACAAAGTGCACATCAGACCCTAGGGAGTCACTCCCTCCTCGATTGGCTTATGGCTGCACTTCGTGCTGTGTGGCCCAATCCAGGTGATCTGCCATCCTCTCCTGTTAGATGGCAGACATATGCTGAGCTCCAGCAAGTGCTACGAGAGCTATGCATAAGAAATGCCATCTATAGTCCAGAGAATTATGGCCCAGATGAAGAGATTTTCACTACTGGGATGAGAAATACTGTACTTCAAATGGCTCCTACATCCCTCTTTGGGTCTCTAGTGGCCATTCTTTCCCCTCACTTAGGACATCCCATAAGCAAGGTGACACATAGAGTAGCAGACAGGAGAAGCAGAAGCAATGAGAATCTGGAAAGAAATAAGACCTGTTACTCACAAGAATTTCCAGGGCCCCATGAAGGTTACGAGGACCCAGATGTGGGATGATTTAATAAGGGCAGGAGCAGATGGAAGGAAATTAGACGGGAAGTTAAATAGGATCTTACTGGAACTATGGCAACAGCTGAAACCAGAGCAGCAGTTCCAGCCATTGAGACCAAAGAGGCACAGGTCAGACACAGAGACACGAGTCCGCCGGTGTGTTTGCAAGACTTCCTGCTGGAGAACGAGCCAACCTCACTTGAGCCCACATAGGAAGGTGATTGAGGAACACGGTTTGACTGAGGGAAAGGTCAAGGTATCTGCCCTGAGGAACCGGGGGGGGGGGGGGGGACAGGAGGCCACATGTTGAAATAGCTATCCATTTGTCCCCAGGACACAATGTGTTCTGGCTCTGGTGGACACAGGGGCTGAATGTTCACTGATTCACAGTAACCCTGAGTGGTTCCTGGAGATCCCCACTATCATAGATGGATACAGGTGGAAGGCTATTAGAATGAAAAAAGCCCAAATCCCTTTCGGAATAGGGCGTCTAACACTAAAAGACTATACTGTATATATATCTCCTATTCCTGAGTATATTTTGGGGATTGATATCCTGCAGGGTCTATGGTTGCAGACCACTGCAGGTGAGTTCAGACTGAGAGTATGTGTGGTAAAGGCAGTTCTGAGGGGTCATGCTAGGTACCCACCTATAGCTTTGCCTGTGCCTCGGTGGGTGACTAATACCAAACAATACAAACTGCCTGGAGGGCATAAAGAAATTGGAGAAACTCTCCAAGAACTAGAAAAGGTGGGTATTATAAAGCCCACCCATAGTCCTTTCAGTTCCCCAGTGTGGCCAGTAAAAAAGCCAGATGGCTCCTGGCTTATGACTGTAGATTACAAAGAACGGAATAAAGTCGTACCCCCTATGCATGCTGCTGTCCCCTCTACTGCAGGCCTGATGGATACCCTCAGCCATAAACTAGGAACATACCATTATGTGGTAGATCTTGCTAATTCCTTCTTTTCCATTGACATTGAGCAGGAAAGGCAGGAACAGTTTGCCTTCACGTGGGAAGGACAGCAATGGACTTTCCCCGTCCTCCCACAGGGATACCCCATAGCCACACCATCTGTCATGGACTTGTAATCCAGGACTTGGCTACATGGGAGAAACCACCAACAGTGTGGCTGTACCATTATATTGATGATGTCATGCTCATGTCCGATTCTCTTTCAGATCTATAAGGTGCAGCACCTAGACTGCTGCAACATTTACAGGAGAAAGGATGGGCTGTGAATAGTACCAAGGTTCAGGAACCTGGTTTATCTGTTAAATTCTCGGGGGTCATCTGGTTGGGTAAGACCAAAGTGATACCAGAAGCAGTTACAAAGTCCAGGCCTTTCCTACCCCCACAATTGTAGCATTGCTACAGGAGTTTCTAGGTCTTCTAGGCTACTGGAGAGTGTTTATACCACACTTGGCGCAAATTCTGAAGCCCTTATACTGGTTGGTACGAAAGGGCATCAGGTGGGACTGAGATGAGACATGTGCATCTGCCTTTACTACAGCAAAACGGGCAGTCAAGGCCATGCAGGCCTTGAGTGTGATAGACCAGTCAAGGCCCTGTGAGCTGGATGTTCATGTCACTGAAGATGGTTATGGCTGCGGTCACTGGCAGAGGCTTGAATGAACTCGCCAACCCATTGGATTCTGGTCACAACTCTGGAAAGGGGCAGAGGTATGATACACTTTGATAGAAAAACAACTGGCTCCCATGTATCACGCCTTGCTGGCTACAGAACCTATCACTGGAATGGCCCCAATAAAGGTAATAGCCACCTATCCCATATTGTGGTGGGTAGGAGACTGGACCCAAAAGCCAAGGAGTGGTGTGGCACAAACACCCACAGTAGCCAAGTGGGGTGCTTACCTACATCAGCATAGTGCCCTCTCTCGTAGACCCTTGAGTGAAGAACTCCAGTGCTTGTTGGGGCCAGTGACATATACTAGTGAAAAGCAGGAAGAACTTGCTTTTGAACCATTAGTAGCAGAGAGTCCCTATCGGGAGGGAAGAGCCCCTTTACCCTAAGATGCGTGGTATACAGATGGCTCCAGCCATGGGCAGCCCCCAAAATGGAGGGCCATAGCTTTCCATCCTAAGACTGAGACAATATGGATGGAAGATAGTGAGGGGAAGAGCAGCCAATAGGCAGAGTTTTGGGCTGTGTGGCTTGTGATCAGCCAGAAGCCCTCCCCTATAGTTGTCTGCACTGACAGCTGGGCTGTCTATCAGGGCTTGACCCTGTGGCTACCAACCTGGTACCATGCCAACTGGCTGGTTGGTCACTGACCACTTTGGTGGCAAGAATTGTGGCAAGACTTATGGGCCGGTGGTCAGACTAAAATAATTACAGTATACCATGTGACAGGTATCCCCAGAAAATGATGAGGCAAATAAATTGGCTCAGATATGTTGGTTAGAAGGAAAGCCTGCCTCTGATGTAGCCCAATGGCTACATCAGCGTTTGCTGCATGCAGAGCAAAAACAATGGGGGCAGTAGCCCATCGGTGGGGCTTGCCTTTGACCTTCAAAGAAGTTAGTAGAGCCCAGCAGGAGTGTGTCGTGTGCTCCAAAAGGGACTTACACTGAGTTCCAAAGCAACATGGGACAATAGCTAAGGGGCCTATGCCCCTCGTCAGGTGACAGATAGACTATATTGGGCCTCTACCTGTGTCAGAAGGATATTGGTACGTGATGACTTGTGTGGACACAGCTACTGGACTTCTGGTTGCTTTTCCTACCCGTTGTGCAGACTAGCAGGCGACCAAAAGAGGCCTGGAGCGTCTCTTTGCTGCCTATGCCCGACTACAGGTGATTGAAAGTGATCAGGGCACCCATTTTACTGGACATACACTGCAAGAACGGTTATGACAGCTGGGAATCAAGCAGAAGTTTCATGTGCCATACAATCCTACCACAGCAGGCATGATAGAGAGGCACAATGGCTTATTAAAATCCAGACTAAAGTCAGATACCAATAGTCTGCGGGGATGGTCAGTCCACTTATGGACCGTGCTACAGCATTTGAATAAGAGACCCCGAAAGGGAGCTCTGAGCCCCATAGACATGTTAACACATAGGCAACACATATGGCTGCCTCCCCTATACAACTGCAAGTACAAACCAAGGAAGAATCACTGAAGCCGAGGTTTGGCCACCAGAATAACATCTTGCTGCCAGCACCAACTGCACTGAACCCCAGAGACTCCATTGAGTGGACGTGGCCTTGAACCTTTCGACACATGGACCAACAATGGCTGGCTCTCCTGGCACCTTGGGGACAAGACCTGGAAGCTGGCCTTCTGTGTATTCCTGGAATAACAGCAGAGTGGCCGCCAAAAGTCACAGTAGTATATCCTGAACTGCCAGAAGGTAAGAGCATCTTACCGGGGAGTTTTGTTTTATCATTATGGCCAGTGCATGCACCTCCAGTAGCACTATACATAGACCCTTCAGTAACCCCCATGGGGAAAGGAGTAAAAGCATGGTATACTAGACCTGAAAGGGACCACCCCCTTCCTGCTACAGTCCTATCACAGGACCACTCTCTTGTATGCATCCTACCTGATGGACAAGATTTCCCTATGTTAGTGGCATTAAAACATGCGACTTATCACCCCTAAGTCTCTGTGGATTGGGAACTTCCTCTGGCTTGAAGATTATTATAATTTTTGTTATTAGGAACCTCCTCTGGCATGAGGATTATTATAATTTTTGTTATGTGTATCAAAATCTTGCTGTATCTTAATTTTTATTATCTCTAAGTTGTTGCTATCCTCTGTTGCTATTGTGGAATCTGGTTACAGTGCTCCAGCTTTCTCGCACAGGGACCATTGTGGAAGATTGAAAGCAGGTAGATTGTAAGGCAAGAATCCAGGAGGTGTGGAGTGTGGGGAAGTTGGGGTTCCTATGGCCAGGATCCTCACTGAACTTAAACCACCTGATGATGTAACTGACCTGTTGCTAGCTTACCGTTTCCACACCTTTAGGCAATAAGCCATTATTGTCCTATATAGGGAGCTCGGCCCAGTGTTCTGGGCAGAGGCAGAGACCCTAGTGCTTGATCTACCACTGGGAGAACAAGCCGGGTAATAAACCTTTCACCCCAAAGAACGTTTTGCTGTCAATTTCTTTGGTCACACTGAATCCATAGCGAACTTGCCTGGGGCTGAACCTCATTGGCAAGACAGTAGTCTGCTGTAAAGTTCATGTTATAAACCCTCTGGGGCTAGTAACCCTACTAAAAAGGTGGTCCCTTAGACTTATTTATGGTAGCATTCTATCTAAATACTTAATAATATGAATACCATACAGGGTTTTTAAACAGAACCCACCCATTTTCTCTGAGATAAGAGAGAGTTTTGGGGGATTGGATAGAATTACATGCTCAAAAGTGACAAGTGAGTTTCCAGCAAGTTCTCTACCAGGAGTACTCCTCTGTTAACTTGACTCAAGGCACCTTGGAGACGTGCACTAACTTTTTAAGACTCAAACAGTGAGGCCAACAGCAATTAAGTGCCATGTTATTTCTCCTGTAAATGACAGCATGAATAAGATGAAGGTTTGCAATGGAAATGTTGCTCTTACTTTACATAGTTCCTCCAAGTCATCTTTTTGTTCAGGACTGCTTTATAATGTTAACAACTATTAAGAACCAAGAACGTTTTTTATATGGTTATAAACATGGATATATCTGTATCTCTGGATATTTACTGTTCAAAATTATTATATCTAAATATGTAATGATTTATTAAAACAATAAACCCACTGCATATCAACATAAATTACATGCTTTTATGAAAACTATATTTTCAAAAAATGAATTAATCAGAAGAGTATCATGGGTTTACATTTTTTCAATGTATGGCTTAATAAAAGACAGCTGTGTCCTTATATCTCCTTCTGCATTCTGTCAGTTGTGACAGTAAACTCTCCCGCATACTCAAGAGAAAAGGAAAATGGGCTCTTACTATAACTATGAAGATAGTCGACCTCACAAACCTCCCACAGGGAGGGTCACTGGAATACACTTTGAGAGCTACACTCTACACAGAGTCCAGTACTGTGGAAATAAGATTGAGAATTCAAATCACCTGTGCTAGAACAAGGAATCAGAGACAAACTGTCTCTTCAGTTGAAGGGTACATCAAAGCAATAAGAAATCACCTACAGAAATAAAAGTGAACAAATAACCTTTTTAAGTATGGTAGATAACGATCCAGAGCTTATAAAGAACCTGAAGCTGAACTTCACTTAACAAAGGAGACATGCTCCAAATGAACAAACACAAGGTTCCACAAGCTTACTGGAAGATGGGTGACTCAGGCTGTAAAACAGAGGAATATCCAAGTTACGAGGGCCCATGGAGGCTGTCTTTCATCATCTTTAATTTGTTCATTTTTATTATGATACTACTGGGACCCAATTAGACTAGAGACTTCAATGAGGCAACAGAACTCAGAAACTCAGGTTCCCTAGATACAGAATAAGCATTCTTTATGCTGTACCCATGCTACAGAACTAAAAAATAACATTTCAAATATGCCCAGTACTGGCTAATCTAATTGTTCTTAACATTTAGAGGAGAAGGAGTTAGTCACTTCCTTGAACATTTAATAAGATCTAAGAATCCATTCCCCAGAAAAATATACATAAGCACCTACACATAGGCTCCTGTAGCCTAAGCTATAAGTATAGGCCCAGTTAAGAACGTCTAGATCTGTTTAAAAACACATTTACCTAATTATGGGCTCCATACTTTGGGACGTGAAAAACTGGATAGCTGAATGCAATGAAAGTTACAGGAGCTAATGTTATTTATGTAACAGTCTACAATTTAATTAATTTGATATACATTATTATAGTATCAAAATGATAAATAATAACAATAATCCTCTTCCAAAGTAGGAGTCCTTCATATATTCATAAAGGTAAGTGCCTACTGAGTGCTATGCATTTTACTAGGTCCTGAGGGAAAAGGTGAACATGACCACACGTTCTTTCCCAGCACAGTGGGAGAAGCAGACATTAAATACGCATACAACATGTATCCGGAACAGAAGTATTAAACCTTTCCCACCTGGGCTCTCAGCTACCACAGTTCTCCTAAGTTACATCGTCAGGAGCTCACACCAATACCACCTCAAACACCAATCCACTCCCAACACCAGAAGCTGAGTGAGGTACTGTTTTAGCCCCTAAATGGTCTGTTATATGAACAAAGAGGGTAAAAAACCTTTCTCCTTTCAAAAGGTATGACTTATTTTAACAGATTGCTCCTTCTTTGAAATGTTCCTCATCAAGACAGGTCTATAATAGCCTCCTCCTTCGTGATAAAAACTCTTTCCAGAAGTCTTGGGATGACAACTTACACCTCACATAGAGGAAGCTCATTTCTCTGACTCTCACTGTCTCAGACTGGTCTCCCCACACCTCATCTTGTTAGTAGAGTGTGGTGAGATCTTAAAGGCCAAAATCAGGATATGAACCTAGAATACTGGTGCCGAACAGAACACTCTGTGATGATGGAAATTCCCGGTATAGTAGCCATTAATATGTAGCAACTAAGCATCTTACATGTGGCTGGTGTGACTGAGGAACTGAATTGTAAATTTATTTTAAAAAATAAATTGCATTTAATTACAAAAAATTTAATAGCCACCTCTGGCTAGCGGTACCATATTGAACAGTACAGAGAAAGGGGAACACAGAGGCCTGGTTTTTGTCTATTTTAGGCTATAGACATAAAAACAGTCCTTTTGGCTCACAATATTCCTTCCCAGTTCATCAAATCTATATTCAAGTTCACAATGGAACATTCACTAAGACAGATTATATCCTGGGCCATAAAACATTCTGCAACCAATTTTAAAAATTAAATAATACAAAGTATAATCTCTGACTGTAACAAAATTAAACTAGTAATCAGTAAAACTAGAGGTCAGGAGAAACCCAAATATTTTTAAATAAAGCAGTATACTACTAAATAGCTATAGGTCACAGAAGAATCAGGAATTATTTTAAATTGAACAAAAATGAAAACACACCCATTTAAATGTCTGGAAAATAGCTAAAGGTGGTTTAGAGGTATATTTATAACATTAAATGCTTATACTAGAAAACAAGGTTTTTAAATCAACTTAAGTTCCCACTTTGAGAAGACAGAAAAATAGAAGAGTAAATTAAACCCAAAGCATGGAAAAGGAAAGAAATACTAAAGAACAAAAGTTACTAAAATTGAAAACAGAGAAGAGAGAAAATAAATAACACCAAAAAACTATTATACCTCTACATCCCTCCCCCGAACACAATTCCCTGTGAAAATTGTGTATTATTATCAAGTATATCTCAGATATGATGTTCTCTACTAGTATCTAAAGGAGGCCATGGCTCTTCCTTAAAAAGTTTAAAAATAATGTTTCCTCTCTCCAAGATGTTACAGATGAAAGACTAGCCTCATTTCCCATAGGTAAGGAGCATGGATTATGCCCCTCTGAAAATTCACTTCCTCACATTATATCAGTGGTTCACAGTTTACTCTTTCCTATGACTTAATACATGTCAATAATATGCAGTTTAGTTAGCTTTCTTAGATGCTCTTCTGTTTATCAAGTGAAGTGACAGATAGTGATCAAACCAAATCCCCAGTACAAGAAGCACATCAGGGAAATGACAGAAAAATAATAAACCTCAAACAGTCAAATCTAGAATTCAACAACAATAAACCATGATGTCCCTGCATTGGGGCATTTCAAAATGGAAGATTATTACAGGTGTTAAAAAATGATTAAAGAAGACAATTTAGGTGATATAAACTTTGACACTTAACAAAGTGGACAGTCCCCTTTCTGAGAACTGCAAAATGGGGTAGAAGGAAAGAAGCTTTCATAGGATAAAAAAATAAAGAACAAGGAAGAGAAAAACAGAAAATACTTTGATTAACCAGTGCCACACAGTCAACCTTGTTTGAGCTGAAAAGTAACAAGGAAGGGACTGGCTGACTAGTTTTCTGATCAATAGGAACATTTATAAGGACTTGAAGGTTAGCTAAGCTTCAGTTTGCTGATGTGGCGCCCAGGAAAAGAGCAGCTCCATCTAGGGACTCATAGGTTATTTCAATAGCTCTCCTCTTTTGATCATCCTCTTGACCAAGAGGTTTGATCAAAAATACTGGCCTCAGCATGACTGTCAGTAACCACTGCCTTTTTGGGTCTCAGTCTAATAGCTACAAGAGATGATGCCAGGCTCTTTTTCTTGGAGCTCCATACATTCTTCTGTTCTCTTTTGTGTTTCAGAGAGGGATCATCTGTTAGATGGATAATGGCTGCCCACACACAATTAAAACTTATGCAGTGTATTAGGAGACAATAGTTATAATTGGCAACAGAACAATGTCCAAGGTTTGGAGCTCTCTCTTCAGCCAAGGTCCCCATGACTCAAACCAGCTAGAATCAAATAAACCAATAAATGATCCCAAACAGGGGATACTTCTTTATGTCAGTTGGACTATTTATATACTTCATGTAACTGTGTCTCCACTTCCCCAAAAGTATTTACCCAGTGAGCATGTTTCAGAAAAACTGAGGCACTGAAAAACAAAGAGAAGTCTACAATGGACAGAATGAACTATCCTGTCAAATATCTTGGGAGGAAGCTTTCTGCCCCAACATCAGCCACTTCTCTTCCTAGTCAATTTGATTTTGAGGTCTCCAAGTATTTACACAGGACCAGATGTCAGGTGGTACCTTCTTCATTTGAAAAATATACACCCAAGGCTTGACACCTTATAATTTGGTGATGGTGTCAGTGGTCAAGTATACTTGGTAGGGGCCTTTCCATGAATCTCACTTTTGCCAAAACATCAGAGTAAAATCCTATCCATATATGACAAAAGACTTAAAAATGCCCATAGTTAAAAATCTGATGACTCATTATAATGGAATTGACAAGGAAATTTGGTTATTTCTGTGATATACAACCGAGATAATTTTAAGGTGACTGAAAAATAACTAATAACATTATATCAGACCACATCAGAGTTTTAACAATTTCATACAATTTCTACAACACTGATATTAAAATATGCATCCACACAAATATAATCTAGGAAGGTTTAGCATCACTTATTTGATAATGCTTCAATGTAATTTAACATATCAAATAAACCTAATTAGTTTAACATCCTAACAAGTGAGAAACAAATCCTGTGAGATTTTCCAAGAGCCCTCTGGAAAATATCAAAGTTTGGGGTCAAAAGACTCCCTTTAGAATTTGATCTTAGGAAAACATCAAAAAGTTTGAACATCTGATTATACAGGATCACAGATCATTATAAAATAATACTTAAGTCTATTTAACCAAAGTGACAATAGAAGATTTTGAAGACAAACACAGAAGGTTACACAGCTGTGAACAAAACTTACAGCTTTTTAATATTGAGAAGACTGGGTTTTCTTAGTCAGTAGTTGAAGACCTGATAATGGCAATGTGAAGCACAGTAAATTATTTTGGCTTTCTAAGCAGATTACTCAAATGGTAAAAAGAAAACAAAACAAAAAAACCAAACTCCTCACTATCTCTTATAAAGAGTAGACCAAGAGTCCAAGAAAATTCTGTCCTTTTAACTGAGAGAAAACCAAATTCCAATTTTGCACCAGTGCACTTTTAATATTAAAACTAAAAACAAAAAAAAAACTTAATCCATTCTAATCTTCGCCAGCTAGACCACACATAAAATTCTTTTCCCAAGACTGCTTTTCCACAGACCTATGACTGTTTTATATCCAGTCAGATTTTGTCCTGTGGTTTTTCCTCTCTCTAATCCTGAAACAATCGTTTTTTTTACTTTAGGACAAAATTACTCTTTTTCCCTTCAATAAACACATCTTCATACCTCAGAATTTTTCTTACCAAAAATACATCCTTCCTTCTTTACGTAGAAATGTTTCTCTCATTACTTCTAATAGTTTTAAGTACAGATTCTTAACCCTTAGAATCCTTAATTTCTAGTGAAAACTAAGCAATTGTGGACTGCCTGTTACATTGCCATGTGTGGATTGGCAAATTTATAAATACATTTCATAATTTCTAGAGCTATATGCTTCCTCATAGTAAATTTTTCGATGTGGTACAAAATATGTTTACTAGTAGACCTAAATATCTTTGGTTCCTCTGTAAAGAAAACCAAATGGTTAAACCTATATTCAGTAATTAATGCCTCAGTATTTACCTTATTCAGAAATGATTTAGATATTCAGTGAATAGCTATCATTTAACTTATCTCAGTGTAACTCCAAGGTTTCAAGTTATCAGAAAGATTTTAGGAACTTTTTTAAACAGAAAAATCAAAAAGCATAATTGTTGTTGAAAAGTTCATTTATAAACTTTCATCTTACATCTACCGAATTTACTTTTTCTTAACAATTACATTTAGATTATTAATGAAAATTTCATGAGACATTAAAATATTAAACAGCTAACCACCATCTTACATTATCTTTCTTGCTGACAAACTCTGTAACAGAGATAACATAAACTTATTCAACTTTTAGTAAACCTTGGTCAAATAAAAATATTATATTTAATGCTTATAATTCTAAAGACATGCCTGTTTTAATGAAAACAACAAACTTAAACTAGCTTTTATTTACCACAGGTTATCCTAAATCATGTGAAATTGAAAAACACTTGGGTTAGTTTCTACATTTCTGAGAGTATTCTTTGTTTACATAAATGTTTACTTTTCTTTAAGCCAATGAAATAGTACTTTTTACAAAACAATTCTGTCAATACCATCTGGAGCTGGAAAAATATCACACATCTATAACATATATATAGACATAAACATGCAGAAATAGTTACAGCTTTTGTTCTAAAAATTTTAGCTATTAAGACAGATACAATAATGTAAAATGAAATGGTATAAAAGAACAGTTGATTCAAATCAAGTTTTTGACAGATGGAATAAGTTAAAGTTACTTACTTGGATGGCTTAAACTTTTTACTAATACTTGTGAAGACGTCTAAGATTTTTTTCATTTGATTTGTTTCCAAATAGCCTTTCCCTTTTTATTTTGTTTATTCCCTCTGATAGGAATTACCTTCCTAAAGTTTACATTTCAAAGACGTGGCTCTCAGTTCCTATAGAAGACTGGGTAGAACATTTACATTGCAAAGGTACAGAGAAAGTACACAGCTTCCTCCAAGAAGGGCTTGTTTCACAAATCCAGAATTTGTATAATACCTACAAGCCTTTTGAGATGAATATGTAAAAATTGGTAAAAAGGGTAAGTGAGCTTTTTCTGTTCTTGTAAAGACTCAATTTGTAGGACAATTTATACAAGTTGTCCTCAACTTATATGACAGTTGTTTAATTCCTCAAAGAATTGGGCTGTAACCTGAATGATATCATTAATGATATCATTAATGATACCATCCATCCTACTACATTATCTTCAATTAAGACAAAGATCAAAAGATTCTTATGTTCTAGATTAGAGCTGTTTGTCTTTGGAATGTTTTTCTTTCTCTCTTTGTAGACAACTTCATTCAGCTTAGGGGAGAAGGCCTACAAAAAAAGTCTGTATCGGGCTCTGAACATCAGCTTCTAATTTGGCCAATTTCTGTTGAGAGTACTTTAAAAAAATGTTTTAAAATATCAGGTTTCAGCTGATACAAATAGTAAATATTCCTGGACGTCTGAATGACCCCATGGACAAAAGAGGCATCCCCAGAGAAGTTACAAAAGACTATTATACAGCTTCTAACTATTCTCCCAAGATCTAGAGCCATTCCCAAAGACAGTCAAAAGACAGACAACCATTCTGAGACAGACAACAGTAGAATCCTAACCACAACTGGAATGCAGCCCACATTTCTGCCCAGCCATATCTTTTGTGCCCCAACCTGATGGCTGAGCAGCCTGCATATGCAAGAACTGACAACTGAATGCCGTAGGCTGGCAAAAAGCCAACTCAAGTTCTTAGGACACAAAACAAGACAAACAAGAAGTCAATAACTACTTCTGGGAGAGAAAGAACTGACAACAAATGGGCACCCAAGAACCAAATTTGCCGGAGTCTGGATTTGGAAAAGCAGGAACAGCATGAAGTTTTGCCTTCCTTTCTCAATCAGGTACTACGGAGATCCAGGGCACTGACTCTTGTGAGAATTCTCAGCCTTCATCAGTCTCTGCCAGTTTTCCCAGGATCCCATCTGTTTAAGGGAGGAACTGGCAGCCATTTACCAGAGAAGCCCTCTGATCTCCGCAACCTGGAGAGAAGCCCATCTCGGGACTGTCCTTTGAAAGTAGATATGGGGCATTCAAGTTGCTGTGGAAAGTTTTGACTTTTGTTTATGGTCTTGTAGTTTTTTTCAGAGTAGAAAGGCAATTTGGATAGTAGATTAATAGATGAAGTACTCAGGCAGAGGAGGGAAGAGAGGATAGCAGGAGTCATGCCAGTCGTGAAGTCTTTTGTTTTAGTATCTCTCATTCATTTTTCATTAGCCTTTTGCAACACATCTTTCAATGAAGCTATTTTAGAATCTTGCAGTCTTCTGGAGGCTTTTCCATGCCAATTAAAATAGGTATCCCATTCTGTTTGGTGATCTGATAACCCTTGCTTTCAAATACATGTCTTAAATGAACAACAATTCTGTCTAACTGGAATGTTCTCCATAATGGCCATTGTAATTCTAGGTAGTCTTAGTAAGATTTTACCATTTTTGCAGGTATCTACAGCTTCTAGGACAGCACTTCTCAGACATAAGACAAGTAGTTTTGCCAGAAGGTAGCATGCTCAGTTCTTTGACATTGGACCAGTCGTTTCTTTAGTCGTTTGCATCTCTCAGAGCCAAATTATCCCTCAGAGGGATATGCTGCTGGGCTAGGGATTGTGTGCTGTTTACAGAGTACCTCACTGCATGGAAATTTTCTCAAGTTTAGCAGATGACCTAGTGTCCATCTAACCTTCTCCATGATCAACTTATCCTAGCAGCAGAGTAACAGCTTCTAAGTGCTCCACCCATGCCCACCGATTCTGGGACTTTGCCTTTCCTGGTGCCTATTGGCAATAGATCTATTACTCCTTTCACAAGAAGATTTCTTTATAGTGGCAGATGCCTTGAGAACTTTTAATAGTCTGACTTGTGCCTACTTAGATTTTGGTGATGGTCAAAACAGTCTGGATTTCTTATCTTAATTTATTTTCCAAGTGCCCCAGTGATTTATGTTGTGGACTTACCTCAAAGCTTTGTGAATCCCCTAATAGCTGCCACTTGTTTCAGACTCCAAGTATAACTACCCTGGAACCTTTCAAGGACCCCAAAACCTTTCTGGGAATTTTAACAAGCCCTGGAAACTTTCTGTGACTCAGAACCTTTCTGTAATTTTAATAAACCCAGGACATTTCCAAGTCCAGGAAACTTTCTGAGAACTTTAACAAACCCTGAAACTTCTATGGGATCCCAGAACCTTTCAGCGAACAATATATATGGTTTTTAAAAATAAAGTTGGTTGTTTTATTAGAGAACAGCACACAAGGGAGCAGAGCTCAGATCTGAGTGATTTAACCATGGCTCTCGGAAATGATGAGAAGAACAATAAACTCAAAGGGTTCAGTGAATGCCTGGTCTGTGCATCCCTTTGTCCTGCAGGCTGCTAGCAATGAGCTTCAGATCACATTCCTCTTCACCAACAACTGTTAAAAATCAACTACAGAGAACAATTTAAGTGATACAAACAATTTTATTTAACATTTCATGAAGTAAACAGTCTCCTTTCAGAGAACTGCAAAATGGGGCAAAAGGCAAGAAGCTTTTACAAGATAAAAAATAAAGAACAAGGAAGAGAAAATATTTCTTTGGCTGGGACCACATAGTCTGCTTTATTTGGCTAAGAAGGAACAAGGAAGTAAGTATAGAGCACAGAGTTGACAGAGCGTTTGAGGATCAGCTGACTGCATTTCTGCATATAAATATGCTGTATTTCTGGTCAAGTAGAGTGTTTACAAGGACACAAAAATTATCTGTTTCGGTTTGCTGACCTGCCACCACAGGCAGGAGGGGCTCCAGCTTAGGCCCAGAAAGTTGCTTCAGCACAGGCAAACCCCAACGGTGTGCAACAGCTACAGAAGACAGTGGGAGAGTGAGTCTAGGGAGATGGTGGTTTTAGATGCAGCAACACCATCCACCAGTTGCATTTCCTTTATTTCACAGTAATTCAATTCAGTAGATATTTATTGACTGTACGTTGTGTGCAAGGCACAGACGCCAGTGAAAGAACTCATTTTGAATTACAATATTTAAGATGAGAGGTCATCTACTCTATCCCTTCTTTTACAGATAAGGAAACAGAAACGAGTGACTTTAATGATGCTTTGCAGGAGGTCAGCATAATTAATTGACACTTGGTGGCAACACGGAGAGGAGACGGCCAAGTGCTCTCACCATGGCACATGCCTGCCAATATTTTTCACCCTTTCTGGGAAATTTTCCCTGACTATTCAAGTAAATCTGACCATTTATTCTTGGTACATAGATCTATCACTGTAATTAATCATAATATTAGAATTATTTACAACCCTCTCCATTTATCTGATGCAAAGATCATGTGTAAGGGCACAGGTGCTCCAATCCCAACCACGGACAAGCTATAAATATCTGGGGAAGTTTCTGTATTTCTCTGCACTTCAGTTTCCTTATCTGTGATAGGGGAATAATATTGGTACCTAACTCAGAGAGCTACTGATGAAATTTAAATGAAAAAGATCCATATAAAGTGAAATGAGAGAATCCATATAAAGTGTTTATTAGCACAGTATCTATCACATAGTAAGTGCTGAAAAAAATAATAGCTTTTTTAAAATTTTTTTATTATTTTAAAAAGTATTTACTGAGTGCCAACAATATTTCTAGTGCCAGAGATACCTTTGGTTTTTCAATAAAAAATTTTACTGAGCATCTTATATATCCCAAATGCTACTGCCAAGCACTGGACTTTCAAACATTAGTAATCAGTGTGCTAATAATTATAACCTAAATGGACTGAAGTCTTACTGTAAAAACAAATGAAAGAGTGGTTAATGCAGCTAGATGCATAGTGGAGGGTGAAGATGGAAAACCATCCCATAATACCTCCCCTTTCTTCTTCTTCTCTTTTTTTTTGTGTCAGGGAAACCTAGTCTTTATACATCTATAAAGGCTGGAGAGAAATCTGAGGCACTGACAAGTTTTTTGGGCACAGTAGCTTATGTTTTCAGCTGATGTGTATGAGCTTGGGAATATAATACAGAGCAAGAAGCGGCAAATTCACTATTAACATAAGGCCAGGAATATTGTTCCATAAGAAAAAAGATCTAGATCAGATAACTGGAAGAACATAAGTAACTCATGTAGATGAGAGAGAATAATACTCTTTGGAAAAAAACTGAATATTCCCATTAATCATGTACATCACATCCTTTTCAGGAGGAACTAAATAAAACCCACAGTGAGGACCCACCATTTTCCTTCCCTCCACACGTAATTACTTCTATCTACAGATCAGAAAGCTCTCTTCTTTGTTCCCCATGTAGTCCATCTCCCAGAGCATTAGAAAGTGCTACCAAAAATGTATCTTCCCTCAGCCACCTGGGTTACATTACTATTAAATCATAACTTCTATGATTTACTAAAATTCTGTTAGACTCTCTCTTAACATGCCCCAAATACAATTATGGCCCAAAGAACACTAGTGGAAGCTACTGCAAATAACTGCATGACAATGTATCACACACATCCAAACATAAGTCACACAGAATTTTTAATGAAGATACTTGAACCTTGAACATGGGAGAAAATACAGTGGTGGATTTTTATATGAGTATCTGCCCAGTTGAAGGTGAGAAAATGCAATTAACTCCTCTTTATAGGCCAACGTATTATTCCCATGACCATTATTTAGTTAAGCTACTTACAGATAACTGTCCTTTAGAGAAGGACTCTGATTCTCATTAACTAAATTTCTGACCCATAGAGGAGTTTTAGCATTTATTTCCAGGTGCTTTATTTTTTTTTTCAATTAAGCACTGCATCAAAATTTTAAGTAGTAGTATATTTAAAATTGTTTTTTCAGAGGTCCCTATTAAATAAATCTAATCAGACTATTGGCTTAAGTCCAAAAAAAAAAAAGGTCAAGCTTCTTGACATAACTACTCTTGAAAAACTTACAAAGAATATAAGCAGAAATACTCTCTAAAGCAGGTTTGCCTTCAGGAAAGGCTCACTTTGAAATTTAGAAAACCCAAAATAAACAATAATTATCCTGGTCTCTGAGACATTAGCAAAAAAATCAGTTGAAGTCACATACACATGTCCTAGAGATGATTAACAATTTAAGGTGAAGGAGAACTGAGAGACAGGACACATTGATTATCTTAGACAATGGAACCAAGGGTACTGTACTTGAGATAATCAAAGAGTGGCTTAATAAGGAATGACTGGCATTTACATACTCTGCTCCTTCAGAGAAATTGTAGTGATTGCAGTTTTGCCAAACTCCTTAATAATGTGTCTTTAGGATTTATTAGCACAATATTTTTAAATAAAAAATGCAGATTTGAAGCATGTTTCATATTTTTCCTATAACTTAAAAGAATTTCATAGAATAAAAAATTGTGTTATTTTTATATCTTTTCCACATTTACCTTAAAATTTATTATTATAAACTTCAAATGTTATTATTTCAGGTGATTGGATCACCACACCCACACCAAAAGGAAAAGAGTACAGGTGACCCTTGAACCACACAAGTTTGAACAGTATAGACTCGCTTACACGTGGATTTTTTGCAATGAATATACTGAATAAATTTTTGGAAATTTGCAACAATTTCAAAAATCATTTTCTTTTCTCTAACTTATTTTATTGAAAGAATACAATATACAGTGTATATAAAACATACACAATATGTGTTAATTAACTATTTTGTTATTTGCAAGCTATTAGTAGTTACAGGAGTCAAAAATTACATGTAGATTTTTGACTGCATGGGGGACTGGAACTCCTAACCCCAGCATTGTGCAAGGCTCAGCTGTATGCAGTGGGGAAAGCATGAGGAAGAAAATGATCTTGGGTGTACGCACTCTGAAAATGAAAATGCTATGGGTAAGTTACTGCATTTTATCCTTCTTTCCCAGGTTTCCAGGTTTTAAGTAAGGAAGTCACTATTAAGTCCCTACCAAAGCAGGAAGAAAAAGATTGGGTGCACATTTGCAAAAACCCAGAGGTGAGGGAGGCAGAGGATAGCCATATTCAGACCTCTGTACTATTCAGAAGCAGGAAGTATCTGGTGAAAACAGGGCAGTAACAGGAGGTGAGACTGAGAGTCATGTGCATATAGAGCATCCTATGCTGCCTCTGGAGCTTGGACTTTATACTTTAAAGCAACTGGGAGCCATTTAAGTGTTTTCATTTCATTTAAGAATTTTCGTTCGTGGAATAAATATTATCAGTTCTGTGTTCTAGAAAAAATCCCTCAGGATGCAGTATAAACAAGGCAGAAGGAGCAATACTGGAGGAAAGAAGACCAATTGGGAAGAGACTGCAGTATTCTAGGGGAAGATGAAGTTGTTATGAGCAAAGTTTATGACAGTGAGTATAGAGGGAAGCAGCTGGCTGTGGAAGATATTAGGGAGGTAGAAACTGCCCAACTTAGTGATTGATAGGGCAACAAGGAGGCTGAGGCACTAGAATGACACACAAGTTGTTCTCTCAAGCACCAGGATAAATAATGGTGCCTGAGTTTCCTTCGGAACATCCAGGGGTGGGATGATATCCACTAAGCAGACTGATACACAGGTCCAGAGTTCAGCAGAATGAGCTGGGCTGGAGATGAGACCACTGTAGAAGTTGCATTTCTTCTGCACTTCTATAGCACTGTATTAATCACATTACTGAAATTATATGTTTACTGGGCTGTACATTCACTGAGAATGGAGATCATTTTCATTTCTGTTTCTATATCTAGTGCTCAACAGCAATTAAACAAGAATATTTGCCAGGCATTGTTTTTCACATGCATAAATCTATTGAATCCTCACAACAACCCAATGAGGTAGGAGTATTATTATCCCCATATCACCAATAAGGAAACTAAGGCTAAGAACCAGTAAATAAATTTAACAAGTCCTGCTGCTTATAAAACAGACACAGAGCAAAGATTGTTACCTTAGGTACATAGTAGGTTCTTAATGTCTGTTTCTTTAAATACATCACCCTAAGGAGTGTATGAGAAATGTGTTACCTAAAGAAATGGGGGAAAGGGGTTAGGGAAGAGCACTGTCAATGCATGCAGCCCCTAACACAACAAGGAAGTGAGGGGGAAATGTGTTAAGTAAATGGCCACCTCTGCTGGTCTCTAATGTGATGCTGGTCTTGGGACAGCTAGGTTGCCTGGGGTGATCGCTTGCCCTACTCAGCAAGCTGCCACCTGCAGGTTAGAGGGAACAAGCACTACTTAGAGCTTTTTCACTCACTCATGTGGGTAAGAGGGGTTTTGCTTATTTAATTTACTAAGAGCAACCAGAAAGCCCTGCTCAAGTTCCGTAATCAGTGCAGGTTGGGGGAAGGTCTGACTCACCTGCCTACACATGTCAGCCCCTTTCTTAGCTTCTAGTTTTCTTTCAGTCACCTCAAATAAGTTCCCTCACCTCTGACTAAGATACCTGTACTACCAGCCATACCTCACAAGGACCAATCCTTCCCTTCCTGGTTAGTTCTCCTCCTTTGATGCCAAATCTTTATCTACTGGTACCCAGAGCCATCTTTCTAAAATTCAAATCTAATTACATCATTCCTATAAATCCTTTGGTGCTCATTATTACCCTCAGAACAAGGATCAAAATCCTCAAAAAATCCTCTGAAACTGAATGATGTGGCCGCTGCCTGCTTCCTCCATCACACCAGAGGCCACCCTGTCCTTGTTTCAGGTACTGCAGCAGCACTGATTTGCTTCCAATACCCCATTTGCACAGTGACCCAGCTACAGTGCCTTCGCACATTGTTCCCTTTACTTGAATGGTCCCTCAAGCCTGTCTTGTCTAGTTAACTCCAACTCATCCCCCAGGTACCAGATAAAATACCACCTATTTTTAAAATCTTCTCTAGCCCACCTGACTAAATCAAATTCCTTGTATTAGCCCACAGATTTTTTTCTTTTATAGGAGTTTGTAATTGTATGTTTATTTATGGGACTTTTTTTATTTCTCTCCCGTTTTACTGCTGCTTTCTGTACATGTTCCATTAAGATGAGAACAGTAATTTTCTCATTTTTGTATCCCTAATGTCTAGTAAAGGATCTGCTGTACAGAAGGTCCTCAAAAACAAATTTGTCTGATTTCTGCTCAAACTTCTTCCTTTGTTATATTTCCACTCAAACTTCTTCCTTTGTTAGACTTCCAGAACTTCACAGGGCCATGCACACCAGCTGTATCTCACAGCAAGATTTCCCAGCCTGGGAACTACTGACAGTGTGAACTGGATGATCTTTTGCAGTTGGGCTGTCTTTGCACACTGTATGATGTTGGCAGCATTACTGGTCTCTACCCACTATGCCAGTAGCACTGATCCCCCAAGTTATGATGATCAAAGATATCTCCAGTCACTGACAGATATCTCCTGCAAAAGGGGAGGGGACCAAATTACCCCGGGACGACAGCTGTACCAGGGTCTGAAGTGAGAAAGAGGGGAATGGGGCGAATATTCACCTTGGAAAGGATAGTTTCCTCCTTCAGTGATTCCTGCTGTCTGGGCCACTCACATATTGATGATAGGTTATTTTCCTCGACCTCAAATTCTCTTGAATCTTTTTTTCTAGATGCATTCATGTCTTCATTCCTCATGTACCAGTTCTTTGACTTTCCTCAATGTTTTCACTTTAACATCAAAACAATGTGTTCTCTTGCACTAAATTATGTACTGGTCCAATATCAATTCCCCTCTCATTTCCCCTCATGTTAACAGTTACTAACATTAGCTAGTATCTTTTTGTTGAGTCTGCAACTCCTGGTATTAGTCAGCTAATAACACGTAATTGCCGCATCATAAACCACACAAAAACTCAGTGGTTGAAAATAGTAATCGTTTGTTCTCATGGATAGGAGGGTCAGCAGGGGTTGGCTGCGCTAGGCTGGGCTTGTCAGTAGTCACTGGCTCTGCTCCACCTCTCTCTCATCTTTGCAGGTCTACAAGATTAATTGAGACATGTTCTTCTCGTGGCCAGGGTAGAGTAGAGCAAGCCCAACTGAGCAACACTTTTCAAGTCTTCATTTATGTCACACTTGCTAAAATGCCATTGACTGAAGTGAATCATGTGGGCAAACTCAAATAAAGGCAAGAAGAAACTTCAGAGTCACAAGGCAAAGGATTGTGGTTACAAAGAGGGATGAAGAGCTGAGGTCACTGTAATCTACTACCTGCCCCATTTGAACTGTCATTACTTTCAGTCTTTTTATCAATCCTCTGAGCCTCATAGATGTGCTTCTAGGAGTAAGCCTGCTTGTACCCGCAATTGCGGTAATAAAATAATGGCTCAGTGCTCAGACACTAAGCCTTACTTATTAATACTCAATGCAGGTGCTAAAGGCCTACCTATCAACTTCTGATTTATAAATAGGACAGATTTGTCCCCTGATATTGCCATGTAATTTCACTCAATTTTCAGAATAGATAGTGCTTTACTCCTACATAAGAGGAACAATTATCACCATTTTTTTTAAAGCTTTGATTGCACATTTTGCCTTCTCAAATTAGTCACTTCATACAAATTGGAAGATTAGGAATGGCCAGAATATATAATACTGATCAAACACATAAGGAACAGAGTGTTTCATCTGCAATGTTCTTTCTGTCAATACTAAAGGTCTGCAATAGATACAGCAATGAAAGGGAGCAGAAAATGACAAGAAATCCCTTCTGAAAGATTGGTAAGACATAGTTATGCCATATAATCAGACACTTGACACAATGTGCCTAAGTATTAATTACATTAAGACCATTAAGGCAAATGGCTTATTTCTTTCCAAAAGTAAGCTCTTTTGCTATTGGGATTCTCTATTATACAAGTTAAAATTCTTGTCTGTTGTCCTGAACTCTGTAGTTGGAAAAAAACCAATGGTTAGTCCCCTTCCCAGCCTAGTGGTCCCAGTGAGCAATCAGGCATATACCCAGTGACATGGCCACCCATCTGCCTGAGCAATGGCACAACTGAAACCAGCTAGCTGCAGGGCTCCGGCCCTCCCCATGGATGCCTGGTTTTTCTAAGGCTTTAACAAGTTCAAAATGCTATTCATTCAAGCAAAGTACTGGCTCTATGGAAAACTGGGACATCACAGAGTTTACCCAAATCCTTAAATTCTATGTCCTTATTATCTCCATTTCCATCTATCCCAGGCACATAAAAATGATTGCTTTCAAACCAAACTCATGATCTTCCCAGTAAACTTGCTCTTACATCTATGTTGTCTATGTCAATAAATAGGTCTGCCTGCCTTCCATTTGCTCAAGAGTAACATTTTTGAATGACTCCTTTTCCCTTAAGCACCTCCTATATCCAAGCTATTCTCAAATACATTTGATTACATTTTCTAAATATTTCTTGATCACACTTTTCTCTCCATTCCACTGCCATCACCTTAGTCCAAGTCACCATAAACTTTCACTGAGGAACTACAGTACCTTCTAGCTTGTTTCCTTGCACTAAATCTTATCCACTCTCCATTCTGCAGGCTGAGGGGTTTTATCCAAAGGTAAATGTGGGCATTCCCCCTCTCCCTGCCCTCACCAGCTTAAATTTCTACAAAGCCATTTCATTGCTCATTGATACAGTTCAAAATTTTCCATCTAAACTTTTGTCCTGTTTCAGTTATATAACTGTGGTGATAGTGAAATAAAGAAATGCCATAAGTTGGTCCCCCACATCAATAAAAAAAAAAAAGCTCACTATTCCAAGTTTTCCACCTCTTCTCAGACAAAGCAGCAACTTTTTAGGCTCTCTATGTATCCCCATAGGTGATGACTGGCAGAAAAATCATTTTGAGTTCCCTAGGAGACTGAAATCCATCTCCCATTACAGTGCCTAAATTAATACTTGTTTAATTAATTAAAAGAACCATAACAAAGATACTATCCTTACATTATGGAAAAGGAAATTAAGGTCAGTTAAGAGACTTGCCAGAAATTAGAGACTTGCAAATGGCTGAGCCAGGTTTGCATCTTGCTCTGTCTGTCTGCAGGTCTCAGAGGGACCATCTGCAAAGTCCAGTGAGTCCATATAAACATGTGCCTGCCACCTTCTCCTTTACGCTGCCTCAGAGAAAGTTAGAAGGTGGAACTAACAGAGGGTTGAGTCTAAACATCATGGAGCTAATAGTATATGAACTTTAAGAATATTGGGGGATTTAAGAGGTAACTTAAACATATTTGAAAATATCCCAATTTAATTTAAAAAACATCTGCTAGAAGCTGGGAACACCAGGCTGAGGAAGGCAGTGGTCTAGGCCCTCAAGACCTTGCACTCTAGTAGAGGACACAGCATGTGAACAAATGACCATGATAAAATACCATGAGGCAGTAATATAATGAACAAACATATAGCCCACCCTCCATCCTCTGGGGAGAGGGAGAACTTTAAAAACCCAACCTGCATATAATCAGAAATTCTATAGCTCTCCTAGGTGTTATGTGTTTTTGCCCAAACCAGACCAATCTTGGGTAAGTTGTGAGGTGTTGAAGAGTAATGAATAATTAACTCATGACTCCCATTACAATCTGGAAAGATAATTTGGTCATTCAAGTACATGAGCTCCATTCTATCATTTACTAGATGCACAACTTTGAACAAGGGACACTTTTTAGCCTTAGCTTACTCATCTGTTAAAAATGGGAAAAAATGATAATAGATAACCCATGGAATTTGAGAATTAAACTATAATACTAGTTAATTTTTACAGAATTTTCACAGTGTGCCAGTTTTTGGTCCATTACTTATATTATGTCATCTAATTCTTGCAAAAACCCTATGAGATAAATACCATTATTAGACCCATTTTGCAGATGAGAAAACTGAGGCACAGCGAATTAAGTGATTTGCCCAAAGTCAAAAACTGGTAGGTGGCATAGCCAAGATCTGAACGTAACCAGTCCCAAAGGCTACATTTTTTAATTACCTTTCCATTTCTAATTTACCTCTCAAATTAGATGATGTCTCCAAAGCTCTCAGCACTGGGCTTGTCACATGGATTGAATCAGCTTAAGTTTGTAATAGAAATCATGTTTGAAAGAGTGAGTCCATGTATTTTTCACCCTTCTCCTGCAGTCATTTGGCATAAGACAGCAGAGAAGTGGAGAGGGTGAACAGCCTCCTGAAAGGAGAAGGCAAATCTCTCCAGCACAGACAAGGAAGTGAGTGTTAAGTGAGACAGGAGAAACAAAAGTAGGAAGACAGACCACTTGCCCACTCTAGGCTAAAACCCAGCCTGGGAGCAGCAAAGCAATTAAGTACTAGAGAGCTTGAGATGAAGGCTGAAACAGGGGGGTTGCTCTGCTCCCTGTCTGAAATTTTGGGCAGAAATTGAGACTATCACTGGGCAGAGAAGAAATAGCTAATGGTTCTGGTTAGGCTGAGGAATGGCCCAAATTCATGTTCTGAGCCTGCCTTGTCTTCCACATGGTGTGAAAGGAATTCTAAGTTCTACGTGCCCATGGGCTAGTGAAATTCAAGTACAACTAGACCTCCTATATTGTACCTGGCATCCCTCGTTTCCATGTCAATTTTTGAGGGGACATTATTCTTTGTACAAAGCAAATTATATCTCTAAAAGGGAATCTTTTAAGCAAAAATGGTCCCCATGGAGTCTTTTGTTCCTTCACACATGCAGACAAAATATAGGACAAGAAACAGTCACTACAAATTAGAGAGGGAAATGGTTAGATCAGCCATGCTATACTATTTCCAAAGAACGTGTGAATAAATATCATACATATACGACAAACCCTAAGAAAAGTTTCAGATCAAAATCACAGCCTTCTTAGTAATATAAAAGATAAAAAGATGAAATATGGCACCCTATGAAATACTATATAAGCTTTCTTAAGCCTAAGTCAAAAATCCTTAGGTAAGCCATACGACTATTGCTTCTATTACTGCCATTTTCCATGAAAGTCAGATACTCAGTGATGGGGTTTCCCTGAACTTATTTTCCTAAAGCACAAAAAGTTATATTAATACAAACAATATTAAAGGCAATATAGTTCTCAAGAGGTGGAGCCAAGATGGCGGCATGAGTAGAGCAGCAGAAATCTCCTCCCAAAACCACATATATCTATGAAAATATAACAAAGACGACTCTTCCTAAAATAGAGACCAGAGGACACAGCACAACGTTCAGACCACATCAACACCTGCGAGAACCCAGCGCCTCACGAAGGGGATAAGATACAAGCCCCAGCCCTGCGGGTCCCAAGCAGCCCTCCCCCCAGCTCCCGGTGGGAGGACAGAGGTCTGAGCAGGAGGGAGAAGGAGCCCAGGACTGCTGAACACCCAGCCCCAGCCATCCGGACCAGAGTGCAAACACAGTGCATGCGCGGGGCCCTGGATACTAGGGAAACAGGGCAGCAAGAACGGTGAGTGGGTACCGGAGGCCGGCACCGGAGGACAAAAGAAAAGTGAACGGCCATTTTGTTGTTGTTGTTGTTGTTGTTGTTTTGTTGTTTTGTTGTTTTGTTTTGGCGATTGCTTTTTGGAAGTCGTAAAGGGATAGGGACCCCAATACTAGGGAAACGGGGCAGCAATACCGGTGACCTGGTGCACGAGGCTGGCGCTGGAGAATAAAGAAAAATGAGCGGACATTTTTTTTTTTTTTTGTGGTCGTTGTTTTGTTTTAGCGGGTGCTTTTTGGAAGTCTTAAAGGGGCAGGGCAGGACACCTAGTCCAGAGGGAGAGAATCAGGGGATCTCTGGGCACTCTAATCCCCTGGGCTTCAGGGAGCACAGAGGCCCCTTACAGAGATAAATAGCCTCACGGCCGCTCCCCCTCCAACACAAATCCACCACTTTGGAGCAGCAGCCTGAGCCAGGCCACACCCACAACAACAGCGGAGATAAACTACACAGCAGCCAGGCAGGAAGCAGAAGCCCTGTCTGTGTGCAGCTATCCAGCACAAGCCACTAGAGGTCGCTATTCTCCCAGGAGAGGAAGGCCACAAACCAAAAAGAAGGGAAGTTCTTTTAGCCGTCACTAGTCACAGCTCTGCAAACTATTCCTATCACCATGAAAAGACAAAATTACAGGCAAACTAAGATCACAGAGACACCAGAGAAGGAGATAAAACTAACCAGTCCCCCTGACAAAGAATTGAAAATAAAAATCATAAACATGCTGACAGAGATGCAGAGAAATACGCAAGAGAAATGGGATGAAGTCTGGAGGGAGATCACAGATGCCAGAAAGGAGATTACAGAAATGAAACAAACTCTGGAAGGATTTATAACAAGAAAGGATAAGATGCAAGAGGCCATTGATGGAATTGAAACCAGAGAACAGGAATACATAGAAGCTGACATAGAGAGACATAAAAGGATCTCCAGGAATGAAACAATATTAAGAGGACTGTGTGACCAATCCAAAAGGAACAATATCTGGATTATAGGGGTACAAGAAAAAGAAGACAGAGGAAAAGAGGCGGAAAGTATCTTGGAAGAAATGATTGCTGAGAACTTCCCCAAACTGGGGGAGGAAATAATCAAACAGACCACAGAAATACACAGAACCCCTAACAGAAAGGATCCAAGGAGGACAACACCAAGACACATAATAATTAAACTAGCAAAGATCAAGGACAAGGAAAGAGTTTTAAAGGCAGCTAGAGAGAAAAAGGTCACCTATAAAGGAAAACCGATCAGGCTATCATCAGACTTCTCAACAGAAACCCTACAGGCCAGAAGAGAATGCCATGATATATTTAATGCAATGAAACAGAAGGGCCTTGATACAAGGATACTGTAGCCAGTACGACTATCATTTAAATATGATGGCGGGATTAAACAATTCCCAGACAAGCAAAAGCTGAGAGAATTTGCTTCCCACAAACCAACTCTACAGGGCATCTTACAGGGACTGCTCTAGATGGGAGCACTCCTAGAAAGAGCACAGAAAAAAAACACCCAACATATGAAGAATGAAGGAGGAGGAATAAGAAGGGAGAGAAGAAAAGAATCTCCAGACAGTGTATATAACAGCTCAATAGGCGAGCTAAGTTAGGCAGTAAGATACTAAAGAGGCTAACTTTGAACCTTTGGTAACCATGAATGTAAAGCCTGCAATGGCAATAAGTACATATCTCTCACTAGTCACCCTAAGTGTAAATGGACTGAAGGCACCAATCAAAAGACACAGAGTAATATAATGGATAAAAAAGCAAGACCCATCTATATGCTCCTTAAAAGAAACTCACCTAAAACCCAAAGACATGTACAGACTAAAAGTCAAGGGATGAAAAAACATATTTCAGGCAAACAACAGCGAGAAGAAAGCAGGGGTTGCAGTACTAATATCAGACAAAATGGACTTAAAAACAAAGAAAGTAACAAGAGATAAAGAAGGACACTACATAATGATAAAGGGCTCAGTCCAACAAGAGGATATAACCATTCTAAATATATATTCACCCAATACAGGAGCACCAGCATATGTGAAACAAATACTAACAGAACTAAAGGGGGAAATAGACTGCAATGCACTCATCTTAGGAGACTTCAACACACCACTCACCCCAAAGGATAGATCCACCGGGCAGAAAATAAGTAAGGACACGGAAGCACTGAACAACACAGTAGAGCAGATGGACCTAATAGACATCTATAGAACTCGACATCCAAAAGCAACAGGATATACATTCTTCTCAAGTGCACATGGGACATTCTCCAGAATAGACCACATACTAGCCCACAAAAAGAGCCTCACCAAAATCCAAATTATTGAAATTCTACCAACCAATTTTTCAGACCACAAAGGTATAAAAGTAGAAATAAATTCTACAAAGAAAACAAAAAGGCTCACAAACACATGGAGGCTTAACAACATGCTCCTAAATAATCAATGGATTAGCGAACAAATTAAAATAGAGATCAAGGAATATATAGAAACAACTGACAACAACAACACAAAGCTCCAACTTCTGCGGGATGCAGCGAAAGCAGTCCTAAGAGGAAAGTATATAGCGATCCAGGCACACATGAAGAAGGAAGAACAATCCCAAATGAATAGTCTAACATCACAATTATCGAAATTGGAAAAAGAAGAACAAATGAGGCCTAAGGTCAGCAGAAGGAGGGACATAATAAAGATCAGAGAAGAAATAAACAAAATTGAGAAGAATAAAACAATAGCAAAAATCAATGAAACCAACAGCTGGTTCTTTGAGAAAATAAACAAAAAAGATAAGCCTCCAGCCAAACCTATTAAGAGAAAAAGAGAATCAACACAAATCAACAGCATCAGAAATGAGAATGGAAAAATCACGACAGACTCCACAGAAAAACAAAGAATTATTAAAGACTACTATGAAAACCTATATGCCAACAAGTTGGAAAACCTAGAAGAAATGGACAACTTCCTAGAAAAATACAACCTTCCAAGACTGACCAGGAAGAAACACAAAAGTTAAACAAACCAATTACGAGCAAAGAAATTGAAACGGTAATCAAAAAACTACCCGAGAACAAAGCACCCGCGCCAGACAGATTTACCTCAAAATTTTATCAGACACACAGAGAAGACATAATACCCATTCTCCTTAAAGTTTTCCAAAAAATAGAAGAGGAGGGAATACTCCCAAACTCATTCTATGAAGCCAACATCACCCTAATACCAAAACCAAGCAAAGACCCAACCAAAAAATAAAATTACAGACCAATATCCCTGATGAATGTAGATGCAAAAATACTCAATAAAATATTAGCAAAATGAATTCAAAAGTATATCAAAAGGATCAGACACCATGACCAAGTGGGATTCATCCCAGAGATGCAAGGATGGTACAACATTCGAAAATCCATCAACATCATCCACCATATCAACAAAAAGAAGGACAAAAACCACATGATCATCTCCATAGATGCTGAAAAAGCATTTGACAAAATTCAACATCCATTCATGATAAAAACTCTCAGCAAAATGGGAATAGAGGGCAAGTACCTCAACATAATAAAGGCCATATATGATAAACCCACAGCCAACATTATACTGAACAACAAGAAGCTGAAAGCTTTTCCTCTAAGATCGGGAACTAGACAGGGATGCCCACTCTCCCCACTGCTATTTAACATAGTACTGGAGGTCCTAGCCACGGCAATCAGACAAAACCAAAAAATACAAGGAATCCAGATTGGTAAAGAAGAAGTTAAACAGTCACTATTTGCAGATGACATGATATTGTACATAAAAAACCCTAAAGACTCCACCCCAAAACTACTAGAACTGATACCAGAATACAGCAAAGTTGCAGGATACAAAATTAACACACAGAAATCTGTAGCTTTCCTACACACTAACAATGAACCAATAGAAAGAGAAATCAGGAAAACAATTCCATTCACAATTGCATCAAAAAGAATAAAATACCTAGGAATAAATCTAACCAAAGAAGTGAATGACCTATACTCTGAAACCTACAAGTCACTCTTAAAAAAATTATAGGGGACACTAACAAATGGAAACTCATCCCATGCTCGTGGCTAGGAAGAATCAATATCGTCAAAATGGCCATCCTGCCCAAAGCAATATACAGATTTGATGCAATCCCTATCAAATTACCAGCAACATTCTTCAATGAACTGGAACAAATAATTCAAAAATTCATATGGAAACACCAAAGACCCCGAATAGCTAAAGCAATCCTGAGAAAGAAGAATAAAGTAGGAGGAATCTCACTCCCCAACTTCAAGCTCTAGTATAAAGCCAAAGTAATCAAGACAATTTGGTACTGGCACAAGAACAGAGCCACAGACCAGTGGAACAGACTAGAGACTCCAGACATTAACCCAAACATATATGGTCAATTAATATTTGATAAAGGAGCCATGGACATACAATGGCGAAATGACAGTCTCTTCAACAGATGGTGCTGGCAAAACTGGACAGCTACATGTAGGAGAATGAAACTGGACCATTGTCTAACCCCATATACAAAAGTAAGTTCAAAATGGATCAAAGACCTGAATGTAAGTCATGAAACCATTAAACTCTTGGAAAAAACATAGGCAAAAACCTCTTAGACATAAACATGAGTGACCTCTTCTTGAACATATCTCCCCAGGCAAGGAAAACAACAGCAAAAATGAACAAGTGGGACGATATTAAGCTGAAAAGCTTCTGTACAGCAAAAGACACCATCAATAGAACAAAAAGGAACCCTACAGTATGGGAGAATATATTTGAAAATGACAGATCCGATAAAGGCTTGATGTCCAAAATAGATAAAGAGCTCACATGCCTCAACAAACAAAAAGCAAATAATCCAATTAAAAAATGGGCAGAGGAACTGAAGAGACAGTTCTCCAAAAAAGAAATACAAATGGCCAACAGACACATGAAAAGATGCTCCACATCACTAATTATCAGAGAAATGCAAATTAAAACTACAATGAGATATCACCTCACACCAGTCAGGATGGCTGCCATCCAAAAGACAAACAACAACAAATGTTGGCGAGGCTGTGGAGAAAGGGGAACCCTCCTACACTGCTGGTGGGAATGTAAATTAGTTCAACCATTGTGGAAAGCAGTATGGAGGTTCATCAAAATGCTCAAAACAGACCTACCATTTGACCCAGGAATTCCACTCCTAGGAATTTACCCTAAGAACACAGCACTCAAGTTTGAGAAAGACAGATGCACCCCTATGTTTATCGCAGCACTATTTACAATAACCAAGAATTGGAAGCAACCTGTGTCCATCGGTAGATGAATGGATAAAGAAGATGTGGTACATATGCACAATGGAATACTACTCGGCCATAAGAAGAGGGCAAATCCTACCATTTGCAGCAACATGGATGGAGCTTGAGGGTATTATGCTCAGTGAAATAAGCCAGGCAGAGAAAGATAAGTACCAAATGATTTCACTCATCTGTGGAGTATAAGAACAAAGGAAAACTGAAGGAACAAAACAGCAGTGGAATCACAGAACCCAAGAATGGACTAACAGGTACCAAAGGGAAAGGGACTGGGGAGGATGGGTGGGTAGGGAGGGATAAGGGGGGGAGGAAGAAGAGGGGTATTAAGATTAGCATGCATGGGGGGGTGGGAGAAAGGGGAGGGCTGTACAAGACAGAGAAGACAATTAGTGATTCTATGGCATTTTGCTGTGCTGATGGACAGTGACTGTAGGGGGGTTTATGGGGGCGACCTGGTATAGCGGAGAGCCTAGTACACATAATATTCTTCATGTAAGTGTAGATTAAATATAACAAAAAAAATAAAAAATAAAAGGAAGGGGGATTACTCCATGACAGGATAAAATGAACTGTAAATCAACGATTAATGCATGCTTTAAATATCCTTAATTTTGATCACTTAAAGGATGTCAGATGATCGGCTATGGAGGTACACTTTTCTGATAATATTCCTTTCTCTTAAAAAAAAAAAAAAGCATTTCTTGTGTGGTGACCTCCAATGAGTTCTACACAATGGTATAAAGGGCATATCAAAGTGTGGGCAAAGGGTCTGTTTGTGTTTATACAGAGGATCAAAGCCTAATTTGGCTGCCCAGAAAATGAACTAAGATATGATATGAAGAACTTCCAACATCAGCACTCTCTGGAAGAGTCATACCAGAAGATGATCATCAAAAAACCTCAACAAAGATCCAGGCGATGCTGCAGTTGTAGCTGCATTCATCCCACCGGTTCCTGGACTTGCCATTGAAATGAAGAAGGAGATATCTAAGCTGGCCTGTGCATACAGTAAAACAACAAATTTGACTGGATCTATACTAGTGGAACTCAACCAAGAATTATGAAAAGTGCAAGTTGTAGCGCTCCATAATCTTACAACTACAGACTATCTACTCTTAAAAGAACATATGGGATGTGAACAGTTCCCAGGAATGGGTTGTTTTAATTTGTCTAATTTCTCTCAGACTGTTCAAGTACAGTTGGACAATATCCATCATATCATAGACAAATTTTCACAAATGCCTAGCGTGCCTAACTGGTTTTCTTGGCTTCACTGGAGATGGCTGGTAATTATAGATCTGCTTTGGTTATGTAACTGTATTCCTATTATGTTAATGTGTGTGCACAATTTAATTAGTAGTTTAAAACCTATACATGCTTATGTTACTCTACAAGAAGATATGTCAAAGAAATAATCAATCTTCCCATGTTTTCTTCCATCTGCTACCTCTATAGCTTTTCTCTTCCTTCCTAATTACAACCCTTAAATAGAATTCGTGCCTCATATCGAATTCACTGAGTATCATAATTCCTCCAAGTGGTAAAGATACCTCAAGACAAATGCTGGGCATAGAAGCCACAGGGCATAAATCTGCAAAGAAGTAAAAAGCTAACCTTTTCAAACAATATGGCTTCTCTCTCACTTACCAACTTTACATTTCCCTGTATGGCCCTGGAAGATGGCTGGCTAGCCAGAGACAGGTAAGATTCCTCAAGGGAGGAACAACCTAAGACAGGCACAGTCGCAGGGTGGCCATCAGGTGAGAAACTGGGGATCAACAGAGGTGAGGCATAGAACCTCACACACCCCTGTTTTGAGAGAAATCTTCTGCAGACATGGATGTTTTATTGCCCTTGTCTAGCTTGGATTAACACATAGTCTACAGGCACACACCTGATCATCTACATTTGCTCTCTTACAACACTAAACTATGTTTTCTACCTTTATCTTGCATCTAACTACCACTTCAGCATTTTATTAAAAATAATAATAATAATAATAATAATAATAATAATAATAATAATAATAAAGGGAGAAATGTGGGATTCACATATAAATCAAGTATAAAAATCAAACAAATATTCATATTTGACCTGATTGTTTAAGTTCATAATGAGTGATCAAAACCGAAAGTTTTTGTGATGACTGCCCTTGTACTGTTCACCATGTAAGAACTTATTCACTATGTAAGAATTTGTTCACCATGTAAGAACTTGTTCGTTATGCTTCAGAAGATTGGAGACTGATGAGAATTAGTCTGGGAGTGGATTAATGATTGTACATTGAGCATTGACTCCCCTATATAGAATTTTATTTTTGTTAACAACCATTTGATCAATAAATATGAGAGATGCCCTCTCAAAAAAATAAATAAATAAATAAAAATAAAAATAAATAAAGGCAATATAATATAATGGTTAAGAGCACAAATTTTGGAGTCAGACTTGATTTTTATCTTAGTTCTTTCATGTTGCCATGTGCTTTTGGAAAACTGAACATTTCAAACTTGGTTTTAATCTTGGATTAAATAATTCCTTATTCCCTTGGTTATTTTACTATAGGTACACTGGCACTTATGATAAGTGCCCAATAAGTGATGGCTCTTTATCTGTATCTACAAAGATTGATATAGATAGATATTAGATAGATACAGATGTATATGTAGATATAGACATAGATATATTGATATTGTTGTAAGTGTATGTAAAATATTTACATATGCTTGATCATTTCATATGGGTCACTGTCAGATGTTTCAGCCACTTCACTGACCATACGAAGAGGTTCAACCCAGGAAGGAGCGCTAAATAAGATGGAAGGGAAGGTAATGAGCAGCCCTCAGATACTACCCTTAGGAAATGCCCAGAGCTTTGGGCTAGGGGGGCAAAATTCGGCCAGAGGAGCCTTCCCAATGCTGAGAAGAGTTGGTTCTGATCCAAACACTGGGGATTCACTGTGCTCATCTCTACTTCAGTCTTTACCTTTCATCTTAATGTTTTAGTCATTGGGACTTTCACACAGAATAGTAGAGGTGGGAAGATGCAGAGAGGAACCTTCTATAGTCCCTCATCTCCAGATGTAGGACAACTGAGTCCCAGAATGGAATGGGGCCCCCTCTTCTAGGTTGAACAAGGAGTTATTAGCTGAACAAGAACAAGATTTCAGTGGTTTGAAGCTAACCCAGTCCCCTTTCCACCTTATTCTACTACCTCCCCAAAGGTACAAGGCCAGTGTGTGGAGGGGTGTCCTGCATGAAATGCCTCCATTCGAGGAGGGAATCAGGCCACTCATTGTTTTACTGCCCTGTGCTTGGTGACATCTGAGCCCTCTCTGCTTCCCCTCCATTCCTTCTAAGAGAGCTCATGCACTCCTCCACCATGTTAGTCCCAAACCAGTACGTCCAGCTCAGATCTTCCTGCTGAGCCAAGCACCTTCCCATGTTTACTACCATGGTGTCAGACAGCAGCATCTACCCTGTGAGGCACTCTTAGCGTGACCCAAACTAAAGCCAGATTGACTTTTTCTAAAATTCAGATTGATCACATTACTCATGAGAAAAAATAAGTCTTCCATGATCCCCTTTTACTTCAATATACTTATTCTAGATCCTTAGACTCCATCAGCTCTCCTTCCACCATCACCTGGTATGCCCGAGGAAATTCCTCCAATCACTCCCATAGTCTTCTTTGCACAGCTCTATCCAAGCAGTGCCGCACAGTTCTGTGGCCATCTACTTATTTGGCAACTTCTTTGTGCCAGGAACCATGCTTGGCCCATGTTTAGTGAAAACAATTGTTTACTTCTTGAATGGATTAAAGAATGAATGAAAGTCAAAATTTCAGGATCACTCCTTACTATCTTAGACAAGGTAATCAATTACTCTTTCCCTTAAGTCCTTCATCTCTAAAATGATAATTATATCCATCCTACCAAGTCACTTTGATTAAAGGAGGTCATATATGTGAATGGACTTTGTAATAAATAGTGTCAGTTATTTTAACTTTGGTGCTTTGTAAGCTTTTCCTACCATTTTAAGAGTGGCAAAAAGAAATGTTCCCTAAATCTATTTAACTTCAAGAATAAGTTCTTGAAAATATCTTCTTGAACAAAATTTCAAGACAAAGCTGTAAGTGCCAGTGCCATCAGTATCTTTAATTATGGAGGTGTAAAAAGTGGATGAATTGTCCACGTTATAAGAGCCAATTTCTCCCCACTCTGCCACTGTATTTACATAGCAGAGCACTCCTGTACTTGCAGGTTGGTAGGGGAAGAGAAGTGGAAAATAATATAAGGTATTATAACAAAGTCCACTTTTAAATAATTATAACTTAAGTTAATTACACTGACATTTCTCAGCAAGGATTAAGGAAGTCAGAAGGGGAAAAAAAAGGCATATTAGAAAATAAAAAGCAAGGGTTGGACTACAAGAGCATCTCTTTTGTCTTTCATTCAGGGATGTAATTAAATTAAGTAGGATTGATTGAGTGTCAAACATATGTGAGAGTCATTTCCTAACTTCATTAATGCTATTGTTCCTGAAGAAGCCTCAGTGGTAATTTCTCTCACAAGTATCTAATGAGAGTCTAGTGATGTGATATGCAAGCATTACACGGAGCTACAGTGCCCTACACTACTGCCTGCTTATATGTGAGGAATTTATTAGAAATGCTGGCCCGACAACAGCAAAACTACATTATCCAGCTCAGCAGAGGGCATGGGACAGCAGGCAGCAGCAGGCTGGGGTAATGGAGTCATAAAGCTGAGGGGTGAGACAGCAAGCATAACAGAATTAAAACTAGTTCTCTGCTAAGGAGAACTAAATGGTCATAAAAAACATTGTTTATAATGAGGTACAGCAGATAATGAGGTGCTTTTATACGGAAAACACTAAATAAAAATTATGACCATTTCCTCTTTAACCCCATAACCATCAGAGCTTCTCCCAGCAGCTGGATATGCAAGGTAAACCAGGAAGAGTGAATTAGTTGGAAGGAAAAAAGACATCTACTGGCCGTCTTAGTTATTATGGGCAGTGCAGACTGCACAGAGGGCCCAACAGAATACTAGGCACCAGGTGAGACATTATGAAAGATCTACAATTCCTATCTTTTTGTATAATGATGATCAAAACATTAAAATATTGTCATAGCTATAAAGTAGTTAAATGGGGATAAATGTAAGGTTAGCTGTTTTATGCATTTTATCATCATGATTATGAGTTGCCTGCTCCCAAGCTTTGTTCACTCACTCATTGAACAGTTACTGAGCAATTACTACATATTAGGAGTTCTGGCCAGCTGTAAGGATGCAAAGTTACGTAAGAACAGTCCCTTCCTCTGAGGAGCTTTTAGTCTGATGTGGAAAACTTACAAGAAATCGAGTTATTGAAATAAAATTTTAAGTGGAAAAATAAAAATAAGCAGTAGGTTCTGTGGGAACACAGACGACCCGGCACTTGGCAGGGCTCAGAGTAGTACTACAAACTAAGGGAAATCAAGTTGATCTGGGGTGCCAAGGCAGAGAAGGGCAGGATGACAGAGCTCCAATTTGAGAAAACAGCATTCACAAAGAAACCCAGCGGTGAAATGGCAAGACAAGTTTAAAGCAGGACTAGGAAAAGAAGGCCAATAGGAGGAAGCCCTGCATTCTGAAGCTGAGGAGGCCTTGATGGGGGCTAAAGTTTTATCCTTCACTTGAGCAGGCGGAGCCCCTGAGGGAGTCTGTCTAGAGGTGTGTTCACACTTTATTGCCACAAGCACATTTAAATATAACTTTCCACTACTGAATTCTCTCCCTGCTATGATTCAGTGGAGTTGTTGAGACAACTAAGCCTGGAAGAGACAGTATATAACTTCATGAAACGACTGTCATATTTACACCTCTAGCATCTCATTGCACATCTTGCCCACCTTCCAACATAGCATGTGCCCCTATGGCAAGGTAGTCCATACTTGACAGGACTAAGACTAGAAATATAACAGTTTCACTAAATCCAAGTAATCTATAGACACTACATCAAATTTAAAAGCTTCTTTGTAATCTAATGATACATGGTGCTAAAACAAACAGAACAGTTTTGAAGTTTTATGAAGTTATCCTCACTTAATATTTCACCCTATTTACAAATGGGAGTATTTACCCAATCACAGGGAATATTGTAATCCAGTTAATTTGTCCTTAGACCATTATCTGAAAATAATTTAATAAGCATAATATCTTTAAAGCACCTTCAAAATTTAGTGGCATTATACCACTTAAGTTGCAGCACAGTGTTTATATTTCTGGTCACTACTTGTGTGTCAAGCTGCCACTGTAAGCAGCTGTTAAGATTTGGGGACTTGGTATGAGCTGCGATTTAACCAGCCCTGTTCATTAATAACCCATTTTGTAGCAGGGCTCTACTATAATGATTTGTCCTGGAGTAGTGGCTCAGCAAAATGCACCATCTTAAAAAACAACATATATATGGTCAACTTAACCAGACTGTGAGCATTTTCAGGATGGAAATCACCACTTCATCACTGTCTGGCTTGATAGAGCCTCAGCAACTATGTCACTGTTGTGTCATCTCTCCCCATATTGTTCCAGGCTAGAACCTGCCAGTGACAGGAATTTGCATATGTCTTAGCAAACTAAAAGGAAGAAACCATTATTCTGGCAGTTTCAAAGGAAACTACTTGAGAATATCTACTTTGGTGTAGATGCCAGGACCAGTGGCTTCTCTAACTTTTGTGCCCCCAGAACATCCAACAAATATGAAAGCCTCTATGTTCCTGTATTAAAACCCTTCCTACCCAGAACATTTAAAGTGACTTCTGTTTCCCTCATCAAGCATGGCTGGAATGAGCACCTTCATGAAAAGAAGAAAGGAAGACAGGAAATGAGGAGGAAGGAGGGAGGAGGGAAAGAGAGAGAAAGGAAGAGAAGAAGAAATCACTTCCTTGCTCTTACACAGCTGAACAGAGCGAGGGGTAAGCCTCTTTCTTAATTCTACGTGCACTCTACTCCTCAGGGGAGAGGGGGGCTCTTCGTACTTTGGAAATACTACAATGTAGGGAACTGTGACTCCAAACCAGTCTTCCTCAGCATCCATGGACACCAATAATGCAAATCACAGAAGACGGGCATCATAGGAAATTGTGACTAATTCTCTAGATTAGAAGATTGTAAACATGTTGGCAGATTAATAAATACAGCTGACAGAATGATTGAACCACTCACAGGAAAGGCTGGGGGGAGCAGTGAGAACGCTATGTAATCACCCAAGGAATTTACAGGGAATGGCATGGATCAGTCAAAAGAAAAAGAATCTGTTTCTTCTTGTGAAGATTTTCCATTCTGAGTAAGAAGAATAGGTGCTACAGTCAGCAAACAAAAGCAATGGGGCTTTTGTGATCAAAGCACTAATTTCTTTGTTTTACTATCCATGAACCAAATCTTAGGGGAATAAAAAGCAGAATACATTTGAGGCATATGTTAAACAAAGGTGTTAAACATAAGGATTTTGACACATTTAAATCTAAACTAAAACAATTAGTGCTTGTAATACATCCAATTTCTGGAACTACTAAACTCAGTATGACAATTTTGTATGTATGAATGTGTATGCATATATGGGCGTGTTAACTTCTTAAAATTTTTTAGCTCTTCAAACATTTTTACAGATCCACAAAATGTAACCAATTCTTCTCATACCCACTGTTGTCAATGAAGTGACAAAGCAAGTGTTAGCAAAATAATCCATACAGTAATGGTTTTTCAAACATCTTTAGGTAGTGTTTACTAAGAGAACAATGAATTTTTGGCTGAAACTCTTGGGACTCAAGTGTGGTGGCCTGCACTAATTTGCTTAGCTGTGTACATGTTTCTTAACCTAAATTTCTTTCCAAAAACAACTTGTCCTGACTCCCTATTACCATTCTTTCAGTCACCAGGGCTTGGAACCTTGGAGTTTTCCTTGCTTATTTCCTTTATTTGCCACATTCAATCTGAAGCAAAAGAGTATGGCATTTTTCTAGCACCTTTCCTTTCTCTTCTCATTCCTACAGTATTTTACAAATTAGCCTTCTCCTCCATTCCACTTAGTAAAGAAATTTTTTAACAAAACTCTAGAAAGTATCTGACATGTAACAGAAGTTTAGCAATGCTAGTTCTCCATCCTGCTTTCCTTCCATCTTTTTGGTCTAAACTCTAAACCACCTGCAGCACAATTCTAATCAGATTATTCCACTGCCCAAAACCCCCCAGGCACCCTTTCCCTGAACTGTAGCCCACTCAGCTCAGCATTCAACAGCCTCTGGTCCCCATTCACCTTTTCACTTTTCTCCCACTGCTGTTTTACATACAACCCTTAAGCTCAGCCAAATTAAACCATCACCCACTAGCATACACAAATAGATCTGAGCTCCAGCCCTAATCAGACAAGCTTCCATTGAAATAACAACCAATTTGTTAACTGTAAAACATTGGAGACTGAGCCTAGCTATCTTAAAATCAAGTGAATAGCCTCGTATATTTGATTTATCTCTAAGAGGAGAAGCATCAACAATGAACATGTTATATACTCTTAGCCATATGTTATATATATGAGTATATGTAATATACTCAGAGCACTTTTCATCTATGTTGTGGATCACAAATTGCAGCCCATAGACCAAATCTGTCTTGTCTGTTTTTGTACAGTATACAAGCTAAAAATGGGTTGTACATTTTTTAATTTTTGAAAAAAACGTCAAATGTAAGCACATTATGTCAATTATGTCATGGTACATGAACATTATATGAGTTTCAAATTTCAGTGCCCATAAATAAAGCTTTATTGGAGCACAGCCATGCTTACTCATTTATATAGCTGCTTTTAAGCCATAACATTTGAATAGTTGCACCAGAGACTGTATGGTCCACAAAACCTAAAATATGTACTATCCAGTTCTTTCAGAAAACGTTGACCCTTAATCTATACTATGAATTAGGAACTTAACTCATACTACTTAGTTTTAATATGTATGCTTTATTTTTATTTCCTGTTTCCCCAACTCATTATAAAGCCCCTCAATAATAGAAATCTTACTGCTCCTTTCTATATTCTGGCCTAGCATAGATGATTTCTTATATACCGTTAATATTCAATTGATGCTCCTTAGTGATTGTGATACTAGTTCTATGAATAGGTATAGATGAGCAATCACATGGATTCTCCTGTACCAACTGCAGAAACAGCAGGCTATATTAAGAACAGTCTTTACTATAGATGTTATTTGTTCTCTCACTTAAAAACCCAGTTGGCCACATACTAGTACGCGTTTACATATTTCCCTGAAGTGCTTTCCCATCTCCCTGTGCCCCCACACTGGGAGAGGCCACAGCGCCATGGTGACAGCTTGACTTCTGTTGCAGTCACTGTTACTAATTTTTTATTTTGGCCCAATTCTCCCTAACAAAAACCTGTAATTCTAGGACACAGATCTTTAAATGGTGAAATCATCACACTTAAATTACCTTATGGAAAAGGGCATGATGTTCCTAGATGACACCAAATTAACCAGCCAATTAGGTTGGTTCAGTTCAACAGCACAGTGATTCTGTGGGGGAAAAACAATATAACTGATCGTTTGTCTGAATTAACTTAATACTATACAAATACTCTACCTGATAAGCACTGGGTAGAAAGTATATATCCTGATTATTCAAATGTTAATATATTTCCATTTAGTACAATATGTGTACATATGCATGTATGTGTATCCTACCAAATAATGAGCAACATTTAATCCAAAACATCACCATAAAATATATTGCATACTTTTGGATCCATGTAGATTTTGCAAATGTTTTTCTATTCCTTCTTTCCTCTGAATCTTTAAGATCTGCCTAAGCTGTCAATAACACTATATCAATTGTTTAAAAACAGATCTCATTCACAAGGGAGACAGAAACCTGATCTAGTTCTCAGAGAAGTTGAGAAAGGAAAAAAAAGAAAGAAAACGGATAAAACCCTGACAGTTGCAGACTTTTATGTGAAGCAATAAAATCTAAAGAATAAACAGGATGTCAGCAGAATCTATGATTTCTTTTTTTTGGCTACAATTTTGTATTAAGAAATAATGTCACAATACTTTTTAGACATGAGAAACCTTTTTAGTAATACTATTCTTGGGATAAGACAAAATTGATATGTAATGGATTGTATTAACTTCAGCACCTATTGTGACTTCCCTTTGTTTCCTTCACTGCATTCCTTTGTCCTTTGTGCATTTCTCAGAAATTTTAATGTCTTGATTTTAAAAAGTTTCCAAATGAGAAGGAAGTTGGTAGAATCTGTTCTTTCTTATATAATTTCATTACTCAGCCACTTTGGTCTTGTGATGCATTTAGTCTCTCCCCATACATACCTTCAGGAGAAAGAACTGCAGGGTGAGCAGAGACAACACTCGCTTCTGACTCTACAGCCTCCATTCATCCTACTTTGCTAGCAGCATTCCAGTCTGCTTGTGGGGACTTACCGTTCCTTCACTCAATAGACCACACGGCTGCTGTGGGATTCAGTTCACTTTCAGTTTCTGGTGCGAGGTGACCCCAGCCTGGGCAATCAGATCATCTCTTTCTTCTAGTGACAGGGACTGGTTCAGCTATGAGCACATGATTCACACAGACTCAGCCAGGTCCAAGCAGTGCTAGCCTCAGAACCTCAGCCTCAGTGACTGACGGCATACTGGAATCTGGCAAGGCATGAGGCTGCTGCTGCATCAAAAGGGCAGAGTCTATTAATGAACAAGTCGGTGCCAAAAGGTTATATGAAGAAATGAAGAGAGAGAATCTTGGTGAAAATCATTTGAGCCCTCTCTTGCTCAAATCAACCTTATTCCCAGACATTTCATTTTTATGAGCTAATAAATATCCTCTAAGTCAGTGTGTGTTAGGCATTCTACCACTTAATATTTTAAAAGTTCTGATAAAAACTGGTGACTCTTGCTTCCCCCTCTAATAGACACAGAGATGTAAAAACTCTAGTTCTCTGTTACTCCTCCATCCAGGAATCTCAAATCCCCATTCCCATAGGGTAGGAAGCTTCTCTGAACATAGGTTAAAGCAGAGATCTCCAGTCCTGAAACATCTCTGACTAGTTTCCTTCCACCGCTTTCTTTTATATTCATCATCTTCAGGAAGGCATAAGAAGTACTGCTGGTTCCCTCAAAGATGTATATTCAAATTCTCAAAGATCAACCATTGTGTGGAAGGAGTGGAAATCTGTGAAAAGACACTAAAATGAAGGGGAATCTCAGGAAGAGTGGTTAGGAATCAACATTCAGTCGCTCCTCACATGTGGATGGTCAGGCTTTAGTGTCAAATTGGGAGAAGTGACACCTTTGGGCTTGATTTTAAAGATGGTGACTTTCCACAAATAAGGTAACCTGTGGTGGAATTGGTCTACTTACTCCAGTAAATGGAACTATGAAGAAAAAAACACTGAACTGGTCTGGGCTTGGTGAGCACTTTGAAAAATGTTAAATGAAAGAAAAACTAAAGAAAATAGTCTTTAAAAAGTAACTCAGAGGTTGGATTTCCTTTGGATAAGAAAGTCTAAGGTGTTTTCATCACCGCTTTACAATAAAAATTACCTAAGATCAGTTCTGAAGATCGCAATTTGTTAAGTGAATTCTATGAGTCGAAAGTGTCAAATCTCAGCTCCACAGCTTTCCTAATCTTTTTAGGTTTATTCAGTATTCAACTTCCCTACCACCCACCCTTTCTCCAACTTTGGAAAGATTCAACTCTACTAAAAGCTTATCTTCCTTCCTGTGTTCCTCTACCCCCAGCTCCTATATGTGAGGTTTTCATGCCCAGAATCTTAATTTTGTGTATTCCCTAACACTTAAAGAAGAAAAACTGTTTTCTGAAAAGCTCACCAGAAAGTTTGTTTCTAATTGGGGTTTGGGAGTGTGGACTGAAAGCAAACTGCCTAGGCTGAGCAGAGGAGGACTCGTGGCTGCCCCTCTCCCTTCAGAAAGTCTCAGCAAAGCTCTCAGACGGCAGAGCCGTCGCTGCTGATGAAGGGGTGGGCAGACTGCGGCTGCCGCTGCGCTTTGCTTAGGCTCTGCTGAAGCAAAGCCTTGACTAAGGAGCTTGACTAAGGAGCTGTCCTCACTGCCCCTTCAGCACAAGCATGAAAACCAAATGCTTATAAAGTGATCTGAAAAAGTCTACTTCCAGTCCACACTTAAGAAGTTCTCACCCTGCTTTACAGAAAGAAATCTGTCTGTCAAAGTCATACTTAATTTCAGAGCTACCACATTCAAAGATGCTTCAGAAAACTGTGGAATGCAATTTGAAAAACAGTTTCTGGCCCATGTGACCACTGAAAGAACAGAGAAGATGGAAGGTACTTTCTGGTGATTCAGTGTGGTGGAAGATGAAGACTTTTCTTTGCCCACATATTAGCCATGTGCTCCAGTCCCTCCCTTACCCTGTGAGACAGCTGGTCAAATACAGGGAACACTTTATTTTTAAAAATACTTTGACTTGTTCACTTTTAAACCAGTTTTGCCTTGGCTACATCTTTTAATTTCTCCATACTGTTAGGTTAATTTCTTTAAAGGTACACTCCTTACAAACTCAGATTCAGAGTA